>NC_135266.1:13390680-13613180 GCF_051311805.1 Agelaius phoeniceus | reverse complement strand
ATACAGTCAGAAGCACATTTTAAAAATTTATTTCTATTAAAATAATTGCATTTCTAATTTTATATTTGTTTTTATAGTGTCTTTCATATGCTCTGCATGTATAGAAATACATCTCATTATGTACGGCCATGTATACATTCTGCAGCAGTGGTCATCTTAAAAGATTGCTCATTGCCCCTGAACTTGGATGTTACTAAAACAATGATGGGGTGATAATGGGTATAGAACTATTTCAGAAAGTGAGCACTAAAAGACAATTTCAGTCAGTTTGTATAGCTCAGTTTTCAGAAGGCCTTAAGCATGTTATTGATTAAATTCTCATTTAGGAAGAAAGTAGGAGCTTTTATATGCATCTCTAAGTTGGATGGTGTGGTAACTCAGAGGTATTGACTGGCTGTGTGATATACAGCGGTCACAGTTGTCTTTTACTCAGAGGAGCACAGAGTGATGCCGGTTGTCATTCTTACTCTGCTGTGTGGCAGCGTAAATAGTCCCCTTTCTAACCAACCTGGTGGGAAAAGTCAATATCCCATCAGCAAAGGAGGTAAACACATCAGGAGCTGTGTCCTCTCTCATCTTCCCCTGCTCTGTATTACTACAGTTCTTTAAATCTCTTCTCCCCAGTCATCAGATGCACTTGTGTCATTCAAATGCATGGTGCTGCAGACACAGCCCTGCCTGCCTCTCCTCCCGGAGCTCCCAGCTCCCATTCTCTTATAATTGAAACTTAAAATTGGCCTCATTACTTCAACGAGGCCCCTCATATTTCTCCTTTTTTTTTTTTTAGTCCACCCTTTCCTGCCTGCCTCTACAAGGGTAATTGCATCTAAGAAATGTTTGAAGCATACTGTCAGAAAGGTTATTGCGTATAATTGGAGTTTGGATTTAATGTTGGGGGGAGCTGGGAGCTCTCTTAGTGGGATGGCTGGAGCCCTGAAGCCTGAATTGGAGCTGTACACGGGTCTGTATTTCTGTTCCCTACTTTCATCCCTGGTGTATTGTTTGCCTCAATGTTCTAATGATTAATGTGCCTTCCTGCTCTGTTCACATGTGCCAGCTGTTCACATTGATGTATTTTACCTTGGTCCCTCCTGAGCTCCAGGAAGCTTTAAACTATTTTGGCCTAGTTTTGAGGTACAAGGATGGCATTTTCCACAGTTCCTTGGTATAAAGAGCATGGTTTGGCTAATGTGAGCAGGTGCAAGTAAACACACTTATTATATCATTAATCTTGAAAATACATAAACAAGTGAGAGCTCAGTTTGTGGCAAAGTGGGATTGGTGTTTTTATGGATCTGGTTAAGACAATTTTCAAGGTTTGTTTAATTTAACCCTATATCTAAATACTTTCGGAATCGTTAAATGTGTTTATGCCATAGTGACTTCAGCCTGTTAATGAGCAGATTCACATAATCAAGCTTTTGTTATATTGGAGTTGCAGCTTATCCAATTCTGCTAATAGATTTTAAGTCATTACTGTCTGTGTAACAGTAAAAATGTGGAATCTTCAACAAGGCATCTTCCTCTGTTTGCTTACTGCCCAGACACAATACATAACTCCTTCACAACAATGCATGAATGGTGCTTATCAAAGTGCTTTTAATCAATGTATTCACTTACTCGGGCATTGTTAATTTAAATTTTTAATTTAATTTTTAAAGAGTTGATAGCTTCATGCAAAGCAGTTAACTTCAGTGGAACTTTGTGAATAACATGGAAAACCTAAGCAGGTGGCAATTTCTCAGTAAAACATTGCTGTTTTTATTGTACCCAGAGCTGGTCTTCTGAGCTCATACTACAACATCTGAGGCTCTGCAGAAATATTTGTAAATCCTCAGGGAGGAGAACTTCACAAACCTCAAAACTGTAATAGCTTTTTCTGTCACCATGCCTCCCATCCCTGCCATCTCCTCATGTAGCATCCTTGGCTGCTGAGATGAAGCTGTCTGAAGGGACACCTTCATGTCAGTCACATCACAGAGGTGAGGTGTGACTTGTCACAAAAATGAGACATTTCACCCCTCATACATGTAGACTCAAAAAACCAGAGTGTCCCTCTCCCCAAAAACCTTTTCTTAAATAAACTCCACTGATTTTAGAGACAATTGGTTTTTCATCTTAACTTGTGCTGTAGACTAATAGCTGTTTGAGAGGGGATGGATTTCCCCTTACATATTCAAAGGACCAGGAGGGCTGTGAAGGTATCAGGGAGAAGTGAGGCAAAGCTAATGAGCAATAGAAGGATGGTGTTAGTGGCTCACATGCATCTCAGTGGCTTCAAATGTTGACCTGCAAGTACCTGTGCTGTGCTCTCCTGTGCTGCTGGGTGTGGAGTCCCTCCAGTCTAAGAGCAGGGAAGCTGCCTGGGAGGGCACCCTGTTCTGCAGTCTGTGTGCTCTCCAGTGTTCCAAGGTACAGCTGCAGGAACAGGCTTTGGGGTAGGAGCTGGTGTTCCTAGAATGTGGAGTTGGTTGGAAAGTAGGAGCAGATCTGTGCCAGATCTGCATCCACCTGGCATTGCTGTATAATGGAGTAGTGGAGTATTTTGCTCTTTTAGTCTTTGTTCACAGCTTTTATAAATGAAAAGCTGGATAATCACCCAAACAAAATCCCTTGGGTGTGTTTTTCTTAATGGCAGAAAATTTGATTTAAAAAAAAAAAAAAAAAAAAAAACAACAGAAATAGAGCAGCTTGGTCTTTGCTGCTGCAATATGTTCAGGCTCATGCACATGACTTTGCACACACATAAAGGTACAGGTGAGTAAATGCATGTCCCCCAGACATCTCTTATCAAGCATTTAGGAGCCTCTTCATTCATGGATCAGGTGAACCTGACATCTCCTGGTTGAGATACTGGGCATCTTCTCTCCATTTTAGGGTAAAGTAGCATGGAATTCTCCTTGTTTGTGCTACTTCCCCTTTCCTTCCAGTGCCTCCCTAGAGCTGAGGATCACGATTCCTGTCCTGCACACAAAGTGCATTTGAGAACTCACAAGACTGGTGATAAGTGTGTCCCAGGTTGTGCCAGTGCCAGTAGATGAGGGATGAGGGACATGAATTGGACAAGAATGTGATTTCCTTCACTTCTGAAGCCATCCTGGGGCAGAATCTCTCCCTACTTCCAACCCCTGGGGACTCTGGATAGTTCTCACTAAGTGAGGGCACCTGCCCCTTTTAAATGGGATCCTTTCATACCCAGCCCAACTATTGCTTACTTTCTCTGCTGTGACTTAGTGAACCCCCATTTCACTCCAGCTAGATCACAAAACTGGACTAGGGGTGGCTCTTGCCAGTTTTCCCACTGCTCCTGTGCTGGTGGGGCTGAGGGAGCTTCTGCCTTGGCTCCATGGCCAGGGTTCACCATGGCCCCTCACCATCTCCTGCAGGAAAGGCAGCAGAACGTGGGAGAGCTTGCCACAAACGTGCTCTTTGCTATCTACAACATTCACCTCGTTTTAAAATACTTTGATTCACAGTCTAATGAATGCAAAAATCCTGTCTTTTTGTGGTCATTTAATCCCTCTTTGTGTTTGGGTTTTTCCTCTTTGTTCTTCTAGAGTATTTGAAGAAGAAGCAACTCAGGAGGGAAATCTCTGAGGCCTACAAAAGCCTGAAGAGCACCGTAGACAAATGCCTGGCCATGAGTGGCTACTCAGAAGTGAACCTTGGCAAACTCTTCACCGTCAGTATAGGAAGATAGATCTGTGGGAGAGCCCAGGAATGAAAGACAGTGATTGATGAAAAATGGAGGGAGGCCAGTCCCTTGTTTAGCAGTAATGATCTCTTCAGCAATACTCTATTTCAGTATGTACAATGATGTTTTAATAATCTTGTCTCTTTGGAGGAGGAAAAATGGGAGATGAAAACAGGATGTACGATTCTCGTGGATATGAAGTATTCAAGGTGTTTTTATCCTTTTTTTCTTCATTGAGAAACCAGGGTTATTAAAATATGGAGTAGTTGATTTTTGCAATATTTTTTGTTGTGTATTTAGACCTATGAGGGAAAAGGGGGTGGGGGAATTGCTGCTTTAATTGGATAATTCCCAGTGAGAGTTGCTGGAATGTAAGTGATCCTAGACTTTGCTCCAGGGTATTTACTAGAGGTGCTCTCAGGAAGAGAGGTTAGTAGAGGTCTCAGTAGGAGCACTAATGTTTTGCCTTTTCACGGTTTATCTTCTTCCTGATCATAAACATACCAATTAAAAACAATACTAAACCTAAATGCATTTAAATGTCCTATTACCTTCTGAACAGAGGTAGGGACACTTTACTTTGAAATTCATTAAAGAACGACTGAAACCTGGAGGTGCTAAAAATAGGGACCATCTTTTTATTAGGAGTCTTTCCAAGCATCTTTAAGCATAGCATTTTGCCACGTTGAAAATTTCTGTGTGGATTTAAAGACATGCACATGAACAAAACCCATTTCACTCATGCAGAGGATATAAATGTGTTTCATTTCAAAGTATTTGAAAGTAAGCAATTGATAGAGAAAAATATTTTTGGGATGGCATTGTAACCAATAACGGGGGAATGGAAAGCAGCAAATCATAGTTACTGTTCTGTAATAATTATTGTGTTGGAGATTTTACAGTTTTTACAAAAAAATTGTATTTTTCATTTACTTCTAATAAAACGACAAGCAGATATGACAAGAGAATAAATTTGGGTACATGCTTTTGTACACAAAATATTGTTGTATACTCTGTTCACTGTTTAGTTTGCAATGTGATATATTAATGTAAGGTTATAAAAATTGTTTTTAAATCTTAAACAGTGTAAAATGTAAAGTTTTTTTCACACTTGAAGGAAAAAAAAATAAAGTTTTCTAGTAAAAGAGGATTTGATTCTATGATCTGATGGTTAAAAATATGAATGCTAGGTCATATTGCTCTGGACCTCTGGTCTTACAGAATTGCTTTTGTGTCTGTTTTTAGGATGAACAGCCATTAACAAAGGAAGTTTGAAGAAAAAGTAAGAGGATCAGCATGAACATGTTGGGCACTGTAGGGATTCATGTATCTGATTGTGTTCAGAGTATTTTATGACATTCATTTGTCCCCAGAGTGGCATTTGGGAGAAGCTGTGTGTCAGTATGGGTAGTGTCAGTTTGAATATGCCTAAATACACAGTCATGTTCCTAGCAACTTTTGGAACTAAACCCTTTCATTTCTGCTCACATGGAATCACTACAGTGGGAAATGGAATCTGTGCAATCTCTGCTGGTGTGCAGGTGTTGTCCCACCCTGGTGAGCTATTGATCCTTCCCAATATGTTTAGTTGGGTTAATAGTGTAAAACAGACTTTATTTGGAGTTTTGCTTGGCAAGAAGGTGTTGCTGCCAAGATGCCGTACTGAAGTTGCAGAACTTCAAAAGATCCTGGTTTCTTGTAATTCCATGCAGGGATTTTTGGATTTATTGTGTCCAGCTCAATTAGGATTATGAAGATATTACTGATATATACTGATTCTACTGGGTAGAATGCCTCAGGAAAGTGAAAAGTGTGACCTTCTCCTCCAAACATGAGGTATACAAATAAAATGGATAGATATGGCGTAACCTGACCCTGTGGCACTTGTATGTATCTGTATAATTACAGCTGAAGAGCCTGTTAATTTGCAAGTTTAGGGATGTTTAGATTAAATGAGAGTGTTGTGGAATGACTGTGTAGGGTGCAGCAGCACAGAGTGGCCCTGCCAGGGGCTGTTCCCCCACGCACTGAGGCGGAGGAGCTGTGAGTGGCACAGCCCCGGAGCCCCCGGCAGCCACAGCCCGGGGGGGTTCACGATGGGAAATGAGGGCTTTTACCCCAGTGGAGGCTTGTTTTGATTCCTCTCAGCAAAGCTGGTCAGATCAGAGTTGAAGTCTTGGCAAGGAGTAAACCGGATTTTTTTTTCCCCTCCCCTCTCCCTCTAATCAGCTCCGGGCACCGTGCCTCATCTTGGCCCCTCAGAAAGGCTGGGAAATGCAAAATCATCTTTATAGCATTTAATATTAAATGGAGCTGGTAAACGCTGCGCTGTAAATAATTTGGGAAGAGTGAAGTTCGGAGGTTTGCATTCTGAGGCTGCTCTGGCCTGAATCGCCTTCCCTTCCTTTTCCTCCTCATATCCCCCTCCCCCACCCCGTGCTGTTAAAATGAAGGTTTGTGTTTATTTGTATTTATTTGCAGTTGGGGAAGAGGAGTGTTGATGTATGGAGCCGGTGGCCAGGTTTCGCTGATGACATATGCGATATGAAAAAGAATTCCCATCCGCAAACACGGCTGCTGCTGTGCCAAAATCCCTCTTTTCGCCGCCAAAGGCAGTTTTCTAAGGCCGGAGCGGAGCACATCTTCCCCTTCGAATCCATCCCCGTCTTCTGCAGGGCACCTTAAATGTGCCTTAATTGAATAGTTCTCCCGCACCCTCCTTATAGCAGTTTAATAGATTAACTCATCTGTGCCAGCTTCAAATTTCAGATTAAAATTCCTTCATCCCGAAGGCAGCATTATCAGGTTGTTGGAGGCTGTTTTCAAACCTTGGTTTTGAATAGCAGCGGCTCTGCATTAATTTAACCACTAAGCTAATAAGTAGGTTTCGTTTTGTTATGCTAAGCTTTATTGCTTTTCTTTTGATCAGAATGGTGTTGTTGAGCAAAGCAGCAGACAAGGCATTCTTTGATGAGGGAATTAGCGCTCTATTCTTCCTCTATTATTCATAGCACAGTGGAATATGTAAGTACCTGAGGGTGTCAAAGGAGAGCAGGCTCTATTGCAAAGTGTTCGCCTTGTTTCTCTCAATAGCTGACTATGAGATGATAAACCGCTTAATACACTGCACTAATTGGATGAGAGCAAAAAGAGATGGGAATTAAGGCACGGCGAAAGGAGAAAGTGCTACCAGCCTTCATTCACTCTTTCACCACTTTAACAGCACCAAAGGAGGCACAAGCTTTCTATAAGCAGACTAGGGGTTTTGTGCGGAGATAAAATGAACCTGTTAGTGGATTCAGGTAATACACTAATTATTGCACAGTATAAATACCACTACTGGTTTTATAACACGGAGGTAAACTTCTTTTGAGAAGGTTATAGGATTGCTTGGCAGCAGTATAGATCCTAATAAGGGACCAGAGTAATAACCCCCTGGATTAACAAAATTGCTGCTTGCAGAAGTGTGATTCGGGCTTTTACGAAGATTTCAGCAGAATGAATAAAAATGACTGAATGACATTTCTTAATGCCTAATGGCTTGATAATGATTCCCTTTTCTTTGAGGCAAAAATGTATATTTCAGGCTGCACTGTTAATAACGTCCAAGGAACAAGCCTTATTTTTCCCATAAATTTTTTTTTTCGCGCCTATGGTGGGTTTTAGAACTCAAAAATACGGCTGGGGGCGGGCGGGGTTGGGGGGTGTGGGCTATGAAATGCCGTGAGTGGAGGGGGGAGCTGCGGGGAAGGGTCGCGGGGGGCTCCCACGCGCGGTGCTCGCTCCAGCGGCGCCGCCCGGAGCCGGGGTCGCCCCGCGGAGCCGCCCGCCGGCCCGGGCCCCTCTCGGGATGCCCTTGGGCCGTTCTCCGGCCCCGGCCCGGCGCTGTGCAGCGCTGCCGAGATTGGACCAAATCACCCAAAATAAGAGCCCCACACCCCGGCTCTCCTGCGGCCCGTCCGGGGGCCGGGGCTTGGTCGGGGGGGACCAGGAGTCATCACGGCCGGGGGGAAAGACCGGGGCTTCTCGCATCTCGGCCCCTGCTGCTCCGGGGAAGGGGCACACGGGACAGCTGCGCCCAAAAAAAGAAAAAAAGAAAAGAAAAAAAAAAAAAAAAGAAAAAACCACCAACAAAAAAAAAAAAAAAAAAAAAAAAAAGAGGAGGAAGAAAACCACCCAGAGAGTAATAAAAGAAGAGGGAAGAAACGGAAGTTCACCTCTAGGAGAACGAAGGGGCAGGCGCGGAGAAACTTTTGTAACCCCAACGGTGCGGGGGTGGCCAAGCGTTCCCCAAAATTCCAGATTTTCTCCCCCACTCCCGCCTTTCGGCAGCGGCAGAGCCTGGGGCTGTCCCGTCCCAGTGCCGGGCAGTGGGGCGGCTCCCGCGGGGTGGCACCGCTCGCTGCCACCAAGGGACGGCCCCGAGCCCCGGGCTGGCGGCGGGGGGGACGCGCCACGGTGCCCGCGACAGAGCGCGGACAGGCTCGGCCCTGGGTGGGTGCCGCAGCACCCCGCGCTCCGCAGCTCCGCTCGCAAACGGGGCTGCGGCACCTCCCGTCCGTCCCGGCACTCCCGGCTCCGGCCGAGCCTCCCGCGCCCACCCCGGCCCGCGGGGGGGCCCCGGCCGCCCCCGGCCCCGCAAGGACAGCAGGGCTTTCTGCTTTTTCTTTTGATGCCTTTTTTTTTTTTTTTTTTTTTTTTTTTTTTTTTTTTGTTAAACATATATTTTTGTTTATTTTCTGAACGTGGCACTTCTCCACCGGATAGCAAGGAAAAGTGTTAACAATAACGACATTACACGAAAAAGTACTGTACCATCGCCTCTTGAGGGTTTCAGAAACCTCTACAGTTAATAAGTTAAATAAAGAGTTTGTACATAAATATTTGTCTAGGAACCTATTATATCTACAACACAGTAAGAATCTACAGAATGACAAACTTTTACAACACTACACTGAGTGCAATTGTTTTATAACTTTTCAAATATACAAAGCTCTGTTCTTTTTTTATAACAATGGTATGTACAGAATTAATAATCACAGTTTAGTGACTTAAACAGTCCATATTCTAGCAGTGTATTTCGCTTTGGTTTGATATAAAAACCTTGGTTGGTGTAGTGATAAAGAATATAACAAGAAAAAGATATACCCTTTCCCCTAAGTGCACTGGTTATCTTACAGCATCAAATTTACTTTCAGTTTGCACTGTCAGCATCCTTGGTTAGCATATGCAGCTCGTTGCAACATGTAAAATAGTTCTCCAGCGCTTCTAACTGACCAACTTAACATCCTAGGATGCTATTTTAAGAAGATGTGGGTAGCTTTCCACCTCTCTTAGCTTCTCTATTGTTTTTTGTTTCACTTTCTTAATTACAATTCTATTTCTTTCTTTTTTTTTTTTTTCTTGCCAGATAAACAGAAGGAAAAATATTTAGTGTACGAAACGCTAATATATAGTAACTTTTATTAGGGTTTTTTCTTTTTTTTTTTCTTTTTTTTTTTTTTTTTTACTTTTTCCCCCCTTACGTTCATAGAGGAAATGGACATGTCGTACATTTAAGAAATGTACCAGCCAAGGAGTTACTTATTCAGGAGGTTTTAAGTGTCGTTTCACTCGTGTGAGGGATGATGCGAGAGGCATTCACTTTCCCCAAGTTCCTAACTTGAGGACCTACTACAGTCTCAGCTGCTGGTCCTCTTTTTTTTAAAAAATCATCATTATTTTTCCCCCCGTTTGGTCTTGATTCATGCTGTCTGAGGTGACCTTTATTGATTCGCGTATTTACTCTCCTCTTCTCCCCCTCTTTTTTCTCTCCCCCCTAAAAAAACCCTATCCCGCACCCCGCGGACGGCAGCCGTGCCTTAGCACACCTCTTTCCCCGTGCTGTTCCCGGGGAGGATGTTGAGCTGGGTGAGCTGCGCGGCGTGTTCCTTGGCCTTCAGCCGCAGGGCGGCGATGCTGGACGCCCGCCGGTCGGCGGCGGCACTGGCCGGGTCCCCCAGCCCCGCCGAGCCCACCGCGCCCTCGGCGGCCGGCGCCGGCTGCCGCAGCAGGGCCGCGGCGCTGGAGGCGCTGCCCAGGGGGGACATGGTGGAAAAGAGCCTGCAAGGGAAGCACAGACGGCCGTCACCGCCGCGCCAGGGAGCGCCGGCCCCGCTCGCCTCCTCCCCACCAAGCGCGGACGCGAGGGGACAGAGACCCGCTGGAAGTACCCGACGGCGGGCAGGCAAAAGATTTTTTGGGAAAAAAAAAAATTTAAAAAAGGGAGGAAAAATCGCTGAGCCTGGTCCTCCCTGACTGCCACAGTCAGGGGGGCAGTGGCCGGGGGATGCGCGGGGAAAAGCCCCCGGTCCCGGGCAGGCAGCGCTCGCTCCCCCCGTTCCCCGGAGCCGCCCCGGCTCCGCGAGCAGCGCTGCCGGGGCCGCCCGGCGCTGCCCGCACCTCGCCTGCGGCTTCCGCGGGAGTTCGTCCCGACGCGAGCCTGTGGAAGCTGCTCAGCCCCACTCATGGCCGCGGCTAAAAATTTGTCCGTGACGGTCCCCCCGCGGCCGGAGCGGCTCACGGCACCCGGGATGTCGCGGCTCCTGTTCATCCCGACTGGCCAAATATACCGGCAACCCCCGCCCCAAGCAAAGCAGAGGCCACGCGTGCACGTAGGGAAACCCAAGCAAGGGTTTAATTTCTGAGTGGGAGCACCGCTCTCCGCGGGCCGGTCCCGCGGGGGCCCTGCCCCGGCCCGGCCGCCCCCACGGGGAACCCGCGGCCGCGCGGGGGGCGGGCGAGGAGCCGCCTCCGCCCAATGAGCGGCCGCGGCGGAAGCACGTGACCCGCGCGGCGCCCAATCGGCGCCGGCTGCGAGGCGCTCCAAGTTCGAACGGCGGGGCGGCCGCGCGCGGCGGGTCCCGTGTGGGGCCGCGATCAGCCCGGCGCCCCCGCCTCAGGACAGCGCGGTGCCGGTGCGCGGGGAGGGGGCGGGCGGTACCTGCCGAAGGCGGGGCTGATGAAGGCGGGGTGGCGGAACACGGCCGCGCCCAGGAAGGTGCCGAGGCCGAGCGGGGTCCCGCCGGGGGGCAGCGCCGCGGAGCCGGGGGGCGGCGGCGGCAGGCTGGGGAAGGCGGCGGCCGCGGCGGCGGCGGCGGTCCAGGCGGAGTCTAGAGCTGGGTGATGAGGAGGGAAAGGACTAGCATCAAGGTATGGACTGAGGGGGTGAGTTGCTGACAGGGGACCAGGGAAAGGCAAACCTGGGGGGTGTGTCTGAGCCCCAGCCTTTTCCCTCTTCCGCCACTTAGCCCTACGGTTCTGGAACCATACCTGAAAGCCAAAAGAAAAACCGGTTTTAATACGCCTGCCCGCGCCCTCGGAGCGGCGAGCCCCGCAGGAGCCCCGCACCGGCCCGACGGCCACCGCTCCTCCGCCGCCCCCGAAGCGGGATCGCCCCAAAGGGGGCCACGTGCGCCGGTGCCGCGCCGAGCCCCGGGCCGGGCCGACCCACGGCTTTCGGTGCCAGCCCCGGCCCTGCGGCGCGCCCCGGCTCCCCGAGGGGCGCAGGAGTTCCGCACCCCCGCACACCTTGGCGGCAGGTCGGCGGTGCGGGCAGAGAGCGGAGCGGGAGGCGGCTCCCGCTGCGCTGGAGCAGCGGCAGTACGGTTTCCCAAGAGGACTACGCGAGAATTATTCCGCACTCACACCCACACCGCGACTTTTTTTTTTTTTCGTTAAAGGGCATATTTACAAATTATATGGTTTGGGGATCGTTAGACTTTTTTTTCCCTTCAGATTTAAAGAGAGGGAAAAAAATCGTAATTTCACTAATATCGGAAACGAATAAATAATTTGTGAGGCAACCAAAGCAACAAATATAGATTTCAAGGCTGCCCTTTTAAGATCTATTTTATGAAAGTTAGTTAGGATGCCATGGCACTGCCGTCCTTTCTTTTACCCCTCCCACAAAGCAAAAATCGTGAAATAAAACTGCTTAAAGCAGGAGAGAGGTAGAGGAAAATAAACTGCATTTCAAAGGAAAAGAAAAGATTCCGTTATTATATATATAATAACCAAGTGAGGGGCCATCACACGCACCTACAGACAGAGACTTTGAGAGACAGACGCTTGTAAATCTTTTGGGACAGGTGTGGGCAGAGTTTTTCCTGTTATGCTGGGCTTTGTAAGCTCAGTATGAGACCCTTCTTTCCCGGAAGGCAGAAAGGCAGCAGCGCTGCGAGTCTCCCTGCAGTTGTTCAGCGGGAATCGATCTCCACGCACGCCTATCTGGGCACCCACGACGAAGAGGCATTGTGCTCGTGCGGAAGGCAACAGCCTGGCACGGAGGGAGCGTCTCTCCCCGCTAAAACTCAATTAGCAAGCTGTCCTCACTACAATTCCCCCTTATTGAATTAATAAGTCTGAGTAGACCCAAAGGTAAACGAAGGGACTCTCATAATTCATATTCACTTAATTACATCTTCTGCCATGAATAGAGGAGAAAGAAAGGGGGTGTCTTTCTGTTAAAAAAGTTATTTAACTTTCCCACGACTTGTTCCCCTGAGCTGAAAATACTGATTTGCTGTCACATCTCTGTTTGACAATGGAGAAATGTGTCAACAGAAAGGAGGGGACAAATCTCATCATTAGCCCCTCTAATGCAAGAAGCTGTTGTGTATTAAATGAGCCATATGGAATTTATTATGCTTTATCAGCGCCCGATTTTAACTGTAAAGTGATTTGCTCAGCTTCAAACCCAGAGACATCTGTTTTCTGTTGGCAATCAGGGCATCCCAATGTTTATCGTCTCTTTGGTTATGAGACCCGGGTTGGGAAATGCACTCTGGTATGGGGCGGCAAACACCTTTAATAGCATTGCACTCACTCACTATTAGATCAATGCAGGCTTATTGCTATCAAAAATGGGAAATCAAATAGCATTAGCCAGCTCCTTGTGCAGGCGGAGAGGAAATCAAACAACATTTCGCCTTCAAATGGCCCTGTTTGTTCTAGCACTAAGTGGGCTTTTATGAAGCCCGATTGGAGATTTGATGGCAGCCAAATACCCGACTTGCGGCCGAGCGGGTTTCTAACAAGCGAAACGGGAGCCCTGAGTTTTAATCACACGGGGATCCGCCAGCCGAGGGCTCGGCCCTGGCGGGGCCAGGCCACCCTTCCCCGGGCGCCGCCGAGGGACGCGCCGGTCCCGGTCCCGCCGCTGCCACTCACCTGCACTCGGGCTTCTGTCAGATCGAGCCTCATGGCCAGCTCCTCCCTGGGGGAGACACAGACGCCGCCGTCAGCCCGGGGCACCTCCAATCGCCCGCGCCCGAAATCCCGGTGCCCGAGGCGAGCGGGGCCGGGCCGCGGGCGGACACCGCCTGTCGCCACCCTCGGCCCGGCTCCGGGCCGCCGAGCTGGGCTCCTCTTGGGACTCCAGGGTTTTGGCATTCCCTCCCCGCCGCTCCCCAAATTCGGCCACTTCCAGCCGCAGCTGCCGTGTAGGGGACGGCAGCCGGGAAGCTCCACACGGAGGTTCACATTGCCACAATTAAGGTAAATCGGAAAACACTAAGGCACTGGAAAATAGCTCATCAGCTCCGTGTCCCAGAGAGGAGCATTCCCAGCATAACTGGGACCCTGCCGTGGCCGGAGCCCCGCACCCTCAGGGCGTGAAAAGCCCTGGAGCAAAACCCAAAGCCGTAAAAAAACACCAACGAAAAAACTGCGGCACGTCCATACACAGCCCGGGCAGCCGCTCCCGGGGCCGGGGCCAGGCGGCGCCCCGAGGTGAGCACCGCGGGAGATGCGCGGCTCCGAGGTCCAGGGGAAAAAAAATGCCCCCGTGAACACTCCTGTTCCAACGCTGCCCCGAACCCCAACCCCCGGGCAAAACAAACGAGAAACCGGGAGGGTCTTCGGGATCGAAAACTGCGATTCCGGGGACTCGATCCCCCCTCTAGTCTTAAGGCGGGAGTGGGGAGCTGCAATTTTCGGTCAGCGCGAGGAGAGGGCTGGCGGCTCTGCCTCTCTCCCTGCCTGCGCTTCCCGCGGGGGAGCCGCTGGCCAGACCCGCCACCACCGACCTCCCATTTTCAACGGGAAAATGTCCCCGAAAGTGTGGACAGAGCCGGGCTGGGCCCCCCTGGGCTCCTTGGGGGCAACTGCGGGCACCAAGAGGTCCCGACGTGCCGGGCCGGTATTTTTAGGCAGCGGCGCTTTGATCTCTGCCGCTGCCGGGGCTTCCCCGGGCCGGGCTCCAGCCCACGAGCAGCGCGAAACCGATCCCGGAGCGGCCGCGGTGAGAGGAGGGGTGGGCAGCGGGTAAAAATAGCGCCCGGCGGCGGCCTTCAGGCGGGCCTGCCCGGGCTCTGCCGGCCCTGGGTCCCCCCTGAACCCGGCCCCGTTCCCCGTCTCCTCCAGCCCGGGGGTGCCCGAGGCAGGATTCACCGCCGGGGGCGGGGGTACAGCACACTGCGGCCCGTCCCGTCCCCCCGGGGTTCGCTCGCTCCGCGCTCGGCCGGGGCCCCGGCGCCGGTACCTGGTGAAGACGTCGGGGTAGTGGGTTTTCTGGAAGGCCCTCTCCAGCTCCTCCAGCTGGTAGCTAGTGAAGGTGGTACGATAGCGGCGCTGCTTTCTCTTGAGCAGCCCCTCCTCGGAGTCGCTGCCGGCCGAGAGGCAGACGCTCTCCTCGCCGTCCTTGCCCTCGCCGTCCTCGGGGTGCAGCAGCAGCTCCTCCTTGGGGGACAGATCCCCGCCCTCCGCCCCGGGGGCCGCGGTGGCGCCCCGGCGGGCATCCTTCAGCAGCCCCCCGCCGTCCTCGCCCAGCAGCTCCTCCTCCTCGTCGTCCTCCAGCTCCTCTTCCTCCTCGTCCTCGTCCTCCTCCAGCATCTCTTCGTCCTCTTCCTCCTCTTCCTCCTCCGCGGCCGGCGCGGCAGGGCCCGGCCGTTCCTCGACGTGTGCGGCGGGGCTGCCCAGCTCGTCCCGGGCGGGCGGCGGCGCCACGAAGGGCGCGTTTTCACGGTAGCTTTTGCTGCGGCTGATGCTGACCTGGGGCGCCTGGCTGATCTTCAGCGTGTCCCACGGGGCGGCAGCGGGAACGGGGCCCGCGCCCCCCTCCGGCCGCCCCTCCGTCCGGTCCCCCCGCGGCCCCGCCGCCCGCGGCGGCAGCAGCCGGCCCCCGCCCGGCCCGTAAAGCCGGCGCAGTTTGGGGGGAAGGTGCAGCTCGGCCGGCTCGAAGGGGGGACTGGCCTTAGGGGACCCTAAGCCATGAAAGTGGCGTAGACGGCCGCAGCAGTCGGACGGAGCGGGCAGGCGTGGCGGGGAGAAGGGTACGGAGAAAAGAAAGAAAGAAAGGAAGAGAGAAGGAAAGACACGGTCAGTAGGATCTGCGCGAATAGAGCCCAGGGCAAGAGTCCAGTCCCTCAGCCATCCTTCGTGCACCATTTTCCACCTCCTGCCCCGTCCCTCAGGCCGGCCCCGGCCCGCGCCGCTGCTCCCAGCCTAGCAAGAAATTCCTCCGGGCCGCTGAGCCTGGCCCGACGCCTCGCACGGGGCCGGGACAGGCTGAGGGGGCTCTGGCAGCCCCGGGCCTGCGCCGGCACATTTCCGACAGCGGTCAGCGCCGGACCACATCCCACATGGCGGGGCAGCGGCAGTCCCAGTGCGCCCGCCCGGCGGCCCGGGATTCCTCCGCTGGCTTTTTTTTGTTTTGTTCCCCCCCTCCTATAATCTTCCCCCCCTCCCCAAGTGTAGTTTTGGTTTTGTAGGAAACAATCCCGCCCGCCAGTGTACGCCGGGAAAAGCGGGAGCGAGGCCGCCCATGGGAGCTGCCCATCCGGGCTCCCCGCGGCTCCGGAGTGGGCTGCTCCCAACTTGGGGCCGGGGGCGGCGGCTGCCGGCGGCCCGTTATCACTGCCCCGGCTGCTGCCGGGCGCGGCCCCGGCTCGCTGGCCGAAACCCGTTACAGGTTTTAATGCGAACGGGCCAGGCTTTCCCCCCACACGGATCGCATCTCGCACCGATTTATTTCGGCTTTAAAAATTACACACATATCGAAAGCAAGAGCAGCCTAAAGCGCCGGTACCCGACCCCCAGGGAAAGAATTGTGACGAATTCCGGGCACGGCTCTGGCCGCGCTTCCTGGCAGCATAGCAGCCGCTAACGAGCACGGTAACGGGATAACAGCGGCCGCAGCTCCGAGGCGGCGCCCGGCCGTGCGGTGCAGGCGGGGAGCGGGGCCGGAGCCGAGCCGCAGGCTGTGCAGGGAATGGGGGACACTCAGCCGGGCCTGCCCGATGCCGGGGAAAAGGGACGGGACGAGCGGGATGGGACGGCAGGGCTTACCTTGCGCGGCCTTGTCGGTGTCGGGACGGGCGGCGATGGCGGGCAGGGTGGGCGCGGTACCGAGCAGCCGCACCTTGCAGGGGCTCCGCCGGCCCAGGATGCTGTCGATGCAGTAGGAGGACAGCAAAGTTGGCGATTTACTTTTGCACTCGGGGCGCTCGGCGCAGCTCTCCTCCGGATAGGGGCCGCTCATGGCGGCGGCAGCGGGGCCGAGCCGTGGGGCCGGGGCGGGAGCGGCGGCGCGGACGCCCCCGCGGCGCTGCCCGGTGCCGCCGGGACGCCCGTCACGGGGGGAGTGAGCGGCGGCCGCGGCGCTCTTGAGTCCCCTCGGCTCCACGTGCGGGCAGCCGCCCCCTGATTGGCTCCCGCCGGAGGCCGGGCGGCCGCCGACAGACGGCGCCCGGCAAAGCCCGGCTCGGACCGCCCCGGATCGGCGCCCGCCCCGAGTCGCCGCGCTGCCCCCGGCCCCGCCCCGCCCCTCCCGCCGCGCTCCGCCCCCGCTCCGTGGGGGCGGCAGCCGGCGGGGACCCGCTCGGGGGAGCCGTCGGGGGCGTCCGGGATGGGCGGCGGCGGAGTTCCCGTGGCACGCCTTGCTCCGTCCCCACCCCCCCGCCCCGACGGCAGCCCGCTCCCCGCCCGACCCCTCCTTAGCCCCCGGCAATTCCCGGGCGGGATGGCGTGGGCGGTGCCGGGGGATCCGCGCCGCGTTTTCCCGCGGGCAGCGCCCGCCGGGCGCAGTGCTGCGCAGGGCCGCGCGCTCGCCGCGCTCGCCGCCGCTGTTTGAAATGTCGCGTCCTCGCTCGGCGCTTTCCGCGGCAGCACCTGCGCAGCGCCTGCAGCGGCCGGGACCGACCCAGCCGAGTGCGGGAGCCGGGAAGAGCTTCCCCCGGGCAGGGCAGGGCGCGCAGCCCGGTGCGGTGCTGTCCGCCCGACTCCTCCCTGCCCTGACAGCCTCCGCCTTTCTCCGCACACATATCTCCCCTCCGCCGGCGCTTTCCACGCCGCTTCGGGGCCGGAAAACCTCTGACCATTTTTTATGCTCCCTCCTTTCCCTTCCCTGTTGGGCGGTCACGAGTTCAGGCTCCCTGTCCGGTCAGTTTGGGCTCAGTTTTGATGGGCACGGTACAGCTGCCCGTCCCCGCTCATGTGTGCACTCCTGTTCTCGGCAAGCACAAACACGTCGGAGAAACTGCTCCCGGTCACCACAAATAACCCGTCCTCTTGTTCGGGTGATGCCCAGCCCGAGCACCGAAGCGGAGACAGCCCAATTTTCCCTGTTCATGCTACAACTGCCGTGCGGAACTGACGTCTCCTAATTAACCAGAGATAATTAAGAGAAAAGATAGGCGAGTGCGTGCTTGTGTCCGTGCTGGCGTGGGCTAAACGCCGCTCTGGCTGCGTCCACGCCCGAGGGCGCACACGCACACACTTCCAAGCTCTAAAGGTGCGTGCGCGGGGACAAACGTTAAACCCAGAGTCGTCCTCTCCCTGGGAGCGGGGCCCCTAGGGGTTCCTATCCCTCATTCATCCCTCTTCGTTTCCCCCCGATCCGCAGGCCGAGGCGATGCCAGCGGGAAGCGCCCCGACGTGCGCGGCCGGCGGGGCGGCCGCAGCCCGGCCCGGCTTTGCGGGTGCTCCTGGGCCGGGTACGCAAAGCTGCCCCGTTTGCCTTCGGTGCTCAGCTCTAGGGAGCTTTTGCCATCCCCGGCACGAGTGGCATTTAGCTCATTAACTCAGTAACTAAAAAAGATCCACCCCAAATCCCAAACCAGCCAACCAACAAAAAAAAAAAAAAAAAAAAAGACAGGAATACCCAGGGGTGCCCTTGGCGAGGCTCGGCGAGCAGAGGGGCTGCCGCCTCTTGCTCTCGCCCTGGCCGTGCCGGGCGGTTCCACCGCGACTTTTCCACCGGGCTTCCCTGCCGGGGCTTCTTGCCCGGGAGAAGCTGCGCGGAGCCGCGGGTAGCACCGGGCCAGGAGCGGCGCTCCGGCAGCCGGGGAGCCCGGCCCGCATCCGCCTTCCCTCCGCTGCCTTGCCGGGCGCCGGCCGAGCCGCTGCGGGCGAGCCGCGACACTGCGAGTGGCGGAGCAGGGACGGGCAGAGCTGCCTGCCCGAGGGGGGGAACCGGACCCGCCGCAGCACAGGCGACAGCCGGAGGGCACGGAGGACCTTCGGTGCGGCATCTGCGAGGGCTTCAGCAGCGCCGAGACCCTCCGGTGCTGCCGGCGGTGCGAGCCGGGACTGCGGCGGGAGGGAGCTCGAGGCTGTCGGGGACGGGCGGAGCGCAGCGAGCCCTGCTGCGGCCTTCCAGCCGTCTGCAGCTTGTTTTCACTCCTTCCCCGCCCCGGTCCCTGTCTCCCTGTGCCCGAGTCTGGCCGGGGGGCCTCCCCTTCCCCACTTTCCGGCGCCCCGGCGGGCCCTGCCGGAGGAAACGCGGCCCCGGCCAGCCCAGGGCGTGGGGCGGGCCCGCAGTACTCCCGTTCGCAGGCAAAAATGCTTTGCGATGCGAGCTCTCCTCTACCAATTCACTTTGTTGCTTTATTTATTTTTTTAAACAAACTTTTAGTCATTTATGGTCTCTCCCTCGCCTTCTTTTCTTCCCTTCCCCCTGCAACCTGCTAATTTAACACTGGAGCGCGTTATGGCAGTATTACAGGGAGAGAACGAGAGAGAGAAAACAACAATACTGCAATGATCCAAATGATACAGTAGAATTATAGCAATTATAGTTCTGCTCGGAGAAGAAAACCTTGCTGAGCTCAGCCAAACAAACTGATACCTTGTACGGATAACAAGCCCGAGGACTGACAGCCGGTGCTGAGAGAGGCAGGAGGGCACAAACGGAAATATTTGCCTTATTTCACTCCAGCCAGCCTACATTAACACCCTCGGCTGCCACTGCCAGAACAATATCCGCTCCGGCTCCTCGCACCCGGGGCCTCCGCGATGAGTTTCTCCCCAGGGACCGGCCTCCGCACCCACCCGCGCCCGGCTCCGCTGGGGCCCTGCCGGGAAGGAGCAATGGGAGCGCTGACGCTGCCGGGACCGGCCCTCTGTGCAAACCACCCATCCCCACCGCGGGGCGAGGGCGGTGCGCCCCGGCGCGCTCTGCCCGGGACCCTCCGGCCAGCCCAGGGTGTCCCCCTCGCCGTCTGCCCTCCGAGCGGGCGGCCCCGCTTGGCCTGGGAGCGTGGGGCAGGTGCGCAGCTCTCCGCGCTCTCCGCCTGGCCGCGCAGCGGGGCCGGGGCTCCGCGGCTGCCGCGGCACCACCGCCCGACGGCTGCCCGTGGCGGCTGCAGCACCGGCGCACGCCCTTCTCCCGGACCTGCCCAGGCGGCCCGGGGACGGCGTTTGCAATGGGCTTTGGGCTCGTCACTGTTTTTCCCTGTTCATCTTTCTTTAGCGCTACAGAGAGCCCCGTCGCTGGGAGCGCTCCCCCCTGAAACCTTCCTTGGGAGGGGATGTGGCTACAAAATGGCAGTGCGCTGTCAGGCTTGGGGAGAGGTGTTTGATCTTAGGGCGGAGACAGGGCGAAGCTCTGTTACAAGCGTTGTGGTTGGAAATGTGCAAGATCGGTTCAAGACCAGGTGAGAAATTGTGTTCACCTCGCAGGGAATAGCGTCTGCCTCGGCTGGGGAGGATTCGCCCTCACTGCGGCGGCCACCGGCGACACAAGGTTGTGACCCACGGACTGAGCAGACGGCAGCTTTTGGTCCGTGAGCAATTGGTGCCCATCCCGTCCCCGGCGCATCCCGCAACCCTCGGTCCAGGCTGCTCAAGTCGGGAACCCCTCCGGTGGGTTCCCGCTCCCTGCCAGCCCTGCGCATGGGTGGAGCCGCAGCCGCAGCCCATCCCCAGGCTTTTACACAAGCTGGTTGTTGTTTATTTTTTACTCTCTTTTACAATGGAGAAGAAAACGATAACAACTACCGTAAATCCTGATTTATCACTGTCTACCATAGATATCACAATTCGATTTATCATTGTCTACTTTATGCGGAAGAAAAAGGCTTGTGTAGAAGCTGTCTGTAGGGAGGTACAGAAACTGTATTTCCTCTGCCTGCCCTCCCAGCTCTTCGCTGGAGTTTCCTCCCCGTTCCTCGACGTGCTGGGCGCCCTGGCCCCGTGCTCCCCCTGGCTCTGTGCTGTGAGAGCCACAGCTCCTAGGTAAGCCAGGGTCAGCCGCAGAGAACGGCAGGGTCTGAAGCGCCCCACGCCCGAGCGCGCAGGAGAGTGAAACACAGGCGACCACTGGTCTTCAAGAGACGTGATTTAGTCTCATTCCTCCCCCGGCACAGCCCCCTCTCTCCCCCCCGCCCAGCCTCAGGACTATGGTCCTGTGAACAAACGCAGTACAGCTGGGCATTGGGGAAGGTGGGATGCCTCGGTACCAGGCAGAGCGGAAATGCATGATGCCGTTTAGATGTCATGAACTGGCACATGATTCCCCTTGTGAGCCTCACAGCGTTTTATATCAATCCATATTCACGATATGTTTTTCAGCTTTGTGGAGAGTACTTTTCTGGGCACAGCCTTGACTTCACACAGTTCAGCCCTGAGCTGTGGAGATGGGTGGAGATGGGTTGTTGCCCAGAACTACTCAATTCTTCTGCTAAAGTCTTGTGAAACACTTAAAAAAAATTGTCTGATACCCTACAGACGGTGATGCGGGACCTCAGAACAGCTGCACATCCCCCATAGCCGCGATCAGACAGCTGGGGGAGAACCAGCATCTCTTTGTGTCCCCTGGGGCTTTGACCAGTCACTGGTCACCTGAATGCTGCACCTCAGGGTTCAATGGCTCAACAACCTTCTCATTTCAGGTAAGATAACTGCTGTCCCGTCACTGCAGATTGACAATTTAAGCGTTGGGTAATCTGTACCCAGCAACTATCACTAGGGCACTGCACCAAAATCTCTTTGCAGAATGATGTTGGACTTCAGCATGTTTGAATTCTCATCCAAGAGAAAAGCTCATTTTGCAAGTATTGCTTTTTTTTGGATTCTCATCACCATTTTTGCCAGTTTTCATCCTGTTGCCCTGGATGTGAGGCTGCAGCAGCTGCCCATGGGGAGAGTTGGGAGAGCCCTGTGCACCAGGTGTCAGTGCAGGTCACAGTTAGCTGGACTGTTTGGCACTTGCAGTGCCACTGTTTTCTGCCTGTAGAAGCATCCCCAGCTTTTGTTGCTCACTTTGGTTTTAGTGCAAGCTCAGGGAGCAATTTCAGTAATAGCTGGCATCTGGACAGAGGTTTGACATCAGCAGTGGTGGTGACTCCAGAATAATTGTTCATAAACTTCAGATTTAGTCCATGTCTATGTTTAGGCAAAATATGGGGCACATTCCCTAGATGTAATTTTAAAAAGTATTTTCTCAATAATTTTTTATTCAGTTGTCATTTTTAAATCAACTAGTTTACTCTTCTGTTAATACGGATTTCACTACGGACAGAGGACAACAGTTAATTTAGGTGAACGTGTCTCATCTTTACTTCTCTTCTGCTGTTTTCCCATATCTGGTAATGCAAAACTTCTTCTCTGGTCCATGCTCCAGAAGCATTCCCAGCTCATTTTTGGGTTGACTTTTTTTTTTGCATGGCCATGAGCAGAACAAGTCTGCAGTGATGTCTCTGAGTAATGCTGTCACCTACCATAACTCTGTTGGATTTAGTTACTGTATTTAACTTATTCCTTGAGCCTAGTCACCAAACCAGTACTCCTGGAAATAATTTGAAAAAACAGATCTGGGCACACAGCTTGGTGGTACAACCCCTCTACAGCCTGCTCTCCCTCCCAGAGACCTTCCCCTCTTTTGTGCCCCAGGTCTGCTTTGGGGACAGAGGTGTGTGTGTCCTTTGCTGGCATGCCATCATCCCCAGGTCGCTGACCTCATTGGTACATCACAGCTCTCTTTTTGGTTTGGTTTGGTTTTTTGTTCCCAAGTGCTTGGCTTCATGAAATCCTGTCAGTGCTGTCAGTTTGCTGGTTGAGACTGGGACGCCATCAATCCTGTCTCTCTCTATTTTGCCAGCTCCCATCCCATCATCCCATCCCATCCCATCCTATCCCATCCCATCCCATCCCATCCCATCCCATCCCATCCCATCCCATCCCATCCCATCCCATCCCATCCCATCCCATCCCATCCCATCCCAATCATTTTGGGTCCTCAGAGTCCCTCAAAGGCCTTTTCTACTCTTTTAGATTTACCCAGGAGGCTCCTGCCTTTCACATTTTTTCCTCTCCCTCCCATTTCCAGGTATGTCATTTTCCCAGGATCTCAGCCTTCCCACACCTCCCTCCACAAGCTCTGGCCGTCCCTGCTGACTGCAGTGATGTTTCTGCAAGGAGGTGGATTTCCTAGCACTCTGTGGATTTTAATCAAGACCACTTATTTTCTGGAAGGCATATTTTCACCTAATGCAAATGTTTTGTCTAAATACCAGAAGAACTGTGTGGAGCCCTGTGTCCTACAGCCCTGATGAGTGCATCTAATAGGAGGTTGGGTGATGGAGTGAAATATGGATCTTCTGACCCTAAAAAACCCATGGATAAAATCCCAAGTAGCTTTCTCACAGTAAGCCTTAGAAACTTAGTGAAATTATTAATGCATGAAGGTGCAGTGGTCTAAAAAAATTAAAAAGATGATCATAGGCTTATTTAATGTTATACCTTCCGTGTTATTTTCTTTTGTATGTGCTGACTAGAACTGAACAAAGGCTTCATAACAAATAATTTATTTGTCAAACGTATTCTCTTCTCCTGCTCGTGGAATATCCATGAGCGAGAACATTGTTTTCTCAAATGTATTTATCTAAAATGCTCCGGTGGCTCCTTTAAATGAATCACAGAAGGGCTTGCCTGCAAATGGTTTCTGTTGTTTGGCTGTACTTGGGCAAATAAACCTCCCGGTATCGTCTGCTTTGCCCTCCTGTTGCACCAGCAGCACCCTGGCTGTGCAAATAGGATGAGGGTGTGTGTGTGAGTGTGAGTGTGAGTGTGAGTGTGAGTGTGAATGTGAATGCAGCAGCTGGGCTGCCCCATCTCCCCCGTGGGCAGCCTGCAGCCGGGCCAGAGCTCAGGCCACTGAAATGCACCCACTGCAGAGGGGCTGTGAGCGCAGCTGAAAGGCAGAGCCATTAAACATTCAAATGAGCGCTCGGTGAGCAAAGGACAACGTTGCACCGTCTGTGACTGTCCCCGGTGTGACCTTCATGGGGTGCTGTGTTCTATTTCAGTATCGCAGCCGCACAGGGGCAGGGCAGGAATCAGGATGATCCCGGGAAGGGCATGGGTTGGTGCTGGTCTGGCATTTCATTGCTCAGGAGATGTTATCCTTAAGATCAGGGTGTTTTAATCCAGAAGTGAAATAGAATAGAGGGAAGAGAGAGCAAACTGTCTGTGAAGCTTGGTTGGACCATTCCACTCAAAAAAATCTAACCTTAAAACCATATTTATTATTATTTTCTACATCTGTGGGCACCATTGCATCTGGCTGTCATTTAGGGGCACCACTATCTCAGAGAGATTTAAAAAAATTGGTTTTGGTAAAGAAAAACCTTCATTTCACAGAAAGGAATGGACATTTTTCCTGGGAACAGGCTGATTCTCATGGGATGCATGAAGAAAATTCTTCAGTGGCTGTTTGTCAGTGCTTCTCATGGCTTTTTTTGGTGTTGGCCTCTTTATATGGAGCATCCCTGCTATCAATCAAGGCTGAATGCTGCTCAGATAGCTAAAGGGTCTGTTCTGGTGTACCATCCCTGTTTATCTGTTTAACATTCTGCACCTCCTTTAATGCAAGATTCAGAGTGCTGTGCTGTGCTCTGTAGGAAGGGGATGTGCAATGGATATAAACTGTGTTGTGTGAGTGCTGAGGTATCAATGAACCTGCTGTCCCCAGGTTTATACCACAGAGATCTCCCAAACTGCACTGAGGACAAGCCATTGATAAGAAGTGTAGAGTTGAGTTTCTACCAAGGCACCCAAATCAGTCACAGATTGGATTTGTCAAGATTTAAGTGGGAAAACAAAAATGAGGAAAAGCTGCTGTTCTGCAAAATAATTAAGAACTGAGATTCTTAGAAGTGTCTGTGCTAACCCTGGTTATGCTCCCAAAGAACATGGATAGCTGGGGCCTTGGGTGTGCATGACATTGTAGAAAAGTATTAACTGTCTGGTAGGGAGCAGACTTCTTCCTTCCTAATTCAAAGGGGCTTTATCTTAATGGAAAAATAAAAAATCAATTTGCCTGTAAATTGGCTCAGCAATTCCAACAGCTGCAACTTGTTGGACTGCTGAGTCAAAGTTTTCAATTCAAAAATAAAATAAAATAAAGGAGTATATGTTTTAAGGTTTCCCCTTTATATACAGTTCTTAGAAACTTCTATAGACATATTTCCATTCTTATGCACAGATTACAAAATCTTGAATTCACTGGGTGCAAGTTATTGTTTGGAATCAATGTGCTTTCTTGTTTTTTTAGCTTTTTATCAAACCTTGAAAAAGACTTGTCATTTACAAAGCTCACCTATTATTTCCATTCTTAAAATTTAAAAATAATATTATGGAGCCACAGAAAACTAATTTTAAACAAAAAGCGTTGGATTTAACAAAATTATTGTTCCTGCTTTGTAACCCGAACACAGAACCTTTCATTTATCCAGAAAAAGGGGCTTTCTCATGAGTGAAAGAACATTTGTATGATGGCTTTTGTGTTAAAAACCCAGGGAACTGATGAACAATTTGGCTGGGCTCTAAGTGAGTCAGGGGCTACTTGAGCAGCCTGGTTGTTTCCTCCAGCAGAGGATGTGCTGTCATCTGTTTTGTATAGCAGTGCTGGGGAAAATCTCATTTTCTTCTCTTTGAACAAGAACTAGAAAGGATGGTTTGGCTTTATTCCCTTTCAGGTTTTGTTTTGTCTGTATTCTAAATATTATCAAAATGTCTGAAGGGCTCTGGATGTCCATGAGGTTTCTAAAACCGAACATGGCTTCTGATTTTTAAAACTTTCTGAGGTTTAACCTTTACCAGAGGTTTCCTGTGGACCCATCACTCAGAAGAGGAGCAGCACAGGTCTTCCTTCTCTGAATGGAAAGTGAGAATAAATGGGCCATTATTTACACTCACTTTAATTCTTTATCCCATAACAGGGCTCAAATTTCAATTTTTTTTTTTTTTGGAGTGGGAACAAAAATTCAATGAATAAAGGAGTCTTCAAGACCTTCAAAACAGGTGGATTCTGACCTGCAGGATGGCAGACAGAAACCTTTGTTGTTTTGGTTTTTTTCCCTGCAATGCATATCAGAAGACAAACTGGTGATCAGGCAGGGAGCAGAGCCAGACAGAAGGCATTTTGTATGCTTTCCCCTATTTTTGCAAAAGAAAACAAAAGGAACAACAGGTGTCCAGGGAGAACCATGAGGTGCTAGGAAGAAGAAGAATATGAATACAACAGTAGCGACTTAGGAACCTTTTCATTTACATGCTGACACGTGCAGTCTGGGACCAAAGGTAACCTAATGGAGTTGTGTATAAGGATTGTCACTTAGAGAAGTGAGGCCAGATCAAACCCTGTATGATTCAATGGAAACAAAGCTATGATTTGGTAGGAAAAAGCAAATCAGGTTTGTATTCATGTTCTGGTTGAAAAAAAATCCATTTTCTGGCACTGTGAGCTCTTTGACTAATCTAAAAGCTATGCAGAAATTAATATGCTTCATAACCTGGGATTTCTTTAGCAATGCCCAGATGATGTAGGATGCCATGGAAACTCTTGTTTTCATCAGTGCTTGTAGGAAACCAAATCCATGTGGATATCAGTAGAATTTGGTGGCTGTCACTTTGCACATAGAATGGACTTTGCTGTATCTTCTGGGCATGTTTATTCTGTATATTTCAGCACAAATTGAGGTTGATTCAGAAGGTCCAGGAACATGGCTCCAGAGACTTGTCCTTGGCCATCCATTCTTTTTGGGGTCTCCTTGGAAGAAAAGCATACTGGATACCTTTCAAAAGATCAGTATCTTTATAAGAGAGCTCAAACACTTTAAATATCATAATAAATTTCAACTATATTTATGGCAAAAAGCCGATTTCTTTAACTTTCTATCTAGATTTTAATGTTCTCATGTATTTCATGTCCCCTGAAATGTGTTTTTTCCCCACCTGCTGTTTCTAGACCAACAAATTCACAGTTAGAGACCCACAGCTGCACCACAAGGCCTCTATTCTTTCACAGCTTCCCAATGAAATCCTTGGGCTCCTGACGGGGGATGGACCCGGGGCTCTGACCCTGTGGCACCAACCAGCATTGAGTTGGAAGTCAGTGGCTTTGAGCTGCACAGGTGAAAAAGCAGTTCCCACAGCCCTTTGCAAAATGGTTGGATGGAAATTATTCTGAAAAAAGGTTCTCAGAATCTCTGCTGGTCAGAATGACTCTGAGATATGTACAGGCTTCTTTTTCCCAGCCCGGCCATCGAAGAAGGAGTCAGGATTTTTCTGTTCTCCTTCTCAAGGTTGTTTATTATTTCCTATCTATAACATTCTTTCTCCAACCTGCCGAGGTCTGTCTGGCAGGTCGGGTTGAGGCACTCTGCCTGCCTCAGAGGTGGTGTTGTCTCTTTATACTAAAAACTACGTGTACATTATTTACCATAACTTCCCAATTCCTATCACCTGTGTTAGACAGTGAGCTTCTACCTTAAACCAATCCAAAAGTGCCACCATCATCCAGAACATGGAGGCCAAGAAGAAGAAGGAGAAAGGCTGGACATGCCCAGATTCCTCCATCTCGCCTCCTGGACCCCCATCCTAAAAACCCCAAAAATCTATTTTTCACCCAGTGACCAACTAACTATTATTCTACTTAAACTCTCTTGACTTGTAATTCTTCATATAAAGGTTGGCAATTGTTTTTTCCAAGGGCTAAATCAAAGGCACAGGGGTACTGGGCTCTGTGCCAGGGTCTCTGAGCCCCCTGGGCAGGGGCTCGAGTCCTCCAGGGCAGCCAGAGGAATTTCCTGGGTTCTGACAAAAGGTATGTTGCCCCTACTTGGTAACTTTGCCAGATGCTCACCGCATATCCAAGGATGAATATCCATCCATTCATCTGGATGGCTTCTGACTCAAGTTAAAAACTGCCTTGTGTGGCTCATATGTGTTAAGCAAGTCAGTTGCATGTAGATATGGAGACCTTGGTCAAAGGCTGTGCAAGAAGGAATTTATCCCAGAGAAGTCAAGGCTGGTGACAGCTGTAGCAACTCTTCCTGAAGAGCCAGCTGGTCTGTGGAGTATGGAAACACGCTGACAACTGCTCTCCAAAAGCAGCGTTTCTGTTTGAAGGCGGCGCATGGCACCGAGAGGGCACAAACTGCAGCAGGGCTGACATCCTCTTCTCACATCACCGTCACCACTGCACATCAGCACAGCCCCTGGCACAGCACGCAGGGAGCTCCAGGATGGCATTCAATTTAAGCTTCACATCTATTGGCTTTCTTCTCAGCCCCTTGTGAGCATCGTTTGCTTCAGATACCAGATCTACTAATGATTTTTTTTTCCCTCCCCCTTGCTCACACTTTAATTGCAGGGTATATGTAATACCCTTAGGAATAGCTATTGCCACCTGTATTATTATTTATGCTGTGAAAACGAAACTTGTGGCAATATATTTATTAACACGGTGCCCTGGAATCACACGAGTTAACAGCTTAATCCTGTGATTGTAAACACTTTTCTCTACACGTTCAAGCACCATCCAGGTTTTTTAACTTAGCATTGGGAAACTGTGAGCATGAGCAGGTCATAATTTCTTGAGAAAATCTAGTCTTTACCAAAAGAAAAAAAATAAATCTCATAACAAAAAAGTGATTTATCCATCTGATGGTGCCTGCCATACTAAGCAATAATGCCTTTTGCAAAAGAAAGAGTTAAACAAAACATTTATGCAGTATAAACTTTGCTCCTTAGCATTAAAATGCACTTTATTCATACTGTAGATTTCTCTTCCAGCCACGGCTATTGTTTGTCACTAACAGCTAGCTTTTGTGAAGTTAATAAATGTGCATAATAAGGACATAAAGGTATGGAGAAGTAATACTGTAATCCTTTTGTTTGGATAATCAGTCTAATGTATGCAAATTAAACCTTATTAGTACTAGGGTTTTGTGTCTGCTTATCAAAATGTGCCATTTTCATGAAAATTGGAAGTCCATTATATAAAGTTATTATTAACAATCATTTAGGAATTATATACGGTATGCAAATTAAAGTTGATTACAACTAATTAAGGGCTTTCTTTGTTATTTGACCTTGTCTGCTTTTTATGTAAATATGTTTCTTTTGGTCTGGCATATTTTTAGACTCAGAAAAGTATATTAAGACAAGTTACATTATGTATTTTTAATATATTTTTGTATGGCATAGAAACCCCCTTGCTATTGTTTAAGAGCCTGGTTTCACTCTGGGCTGTTCTGAGTGATGATATGTAGACATGTGTGCCTTGCAGTTTTAGGATGGCTCTGGGAGATGGACCAGGAGGTGGAATTGTAGGAACACACTTCCAAGACCCTCCAATGGTTTAAGAAAAAATGAAAAAAAAAAAAAAAAAGGCCCTGTGAAATATAAACAGCCCTCATTCCAGAGTAGCCTTTGTTCCACCAGTTATTGAACTGGATAAGCCTCAGTTTAGTGGCTCCAGACACAGCTAAGAGATAAATGATTGGTCCCTACCTGCAAGGTACATTGCAGAACTTAAATTGCTTGCTTGCTTGCCCATGACCACTGATCTCAGGATAAAAGAATTTTAACACAGCTAACATGGTGGGCTGAGCAACAGCAGCTTCTGGGAACTTTTGTCTACCTGTCAAATTCCAAGAAGGTTCAACATTAAGTGAAATGAAAAAAATCTCCTGAAGAAAACTTGTGTGAGTTGAATAATATTTCTATTAAAAACAACAGCAGCATGTAATGCAATTTTTGATGTGTTTTCTACCTAGACAAGAAACCTGCCATGTAAGCCAGTCACCAGTGTGGAGACAGGAGATGGAATATTTTGTGGTGTGTCAGAAAGAGATGCGTAATCAATATCTTCACACCTCCCAGTGTCAGTAAAACATGCAAGAGCAAGAATGCCTGGGAAAGAAAACAGAGATAAGGGGTATAAAGTGGGAATATCTTAGAAGTATATATAAAACTTGTCATCACATTTTCTTTGAGTCTAAAATGTTGGGATCTGAGGAAAGATAGAGCATAAATCTCCTCCTTGGTACAAAAGGGTGGGCACAAGGGGACATTGATGCTGGAAAAAACCACTTTGCATAGGCAAGGTATGTATTTAAACATAAAAGTGGGGATATGCTTCTAAACCCAGGTTTTATTCTTTCCTTTCCACATCCTTGGTATCTTGCATTTTATGTCAGACAGTCATGAAGCCTCCTCCTCTGTACATTTGGAGCTCACAGGATCTGTCCCCTCTTGCCTGTGGGAAGGTGTCCCACCACCACACCTCCACAGAGTGCACTGGTGCCTGGCTAAGCACATGCTGGCCTCCTGGGAGCTTGAAGACAGGGAGTGTGGGTGTTCACATCCAGCTGGGAAAGGCAGGCATGCTGGGGTCAGACTGGGAGATGGAGTACACATTGCATCATGGAAATGGAGGGTGAGGGTCTATCTGCTCTCCCTTATTCTTTGGACATGCTTGTGGCACAGAAAATGCTAACTTTTCACAGCTGAAGGCCAATACAGAAAGCTCTTACTTTGTCCCTTGAAAAAGCAGAGCCTCCTGGCTCGGTATCCAAATCCCTGGGAACCCAGTCAGCTTCAAAGGCCAGGTCTTGAATATGTGCTGCAAATGGCTGGATGGGAAGTTACAAACTGCAGATTACTGGCATGACTTATTCAGCAAGTCCTTGAGAAGATATTTGAACAATTGGAGAAGTTGGTGATTTGCTTGCTCACAGTGGGACCATGGGGTGCAATTCAGCCAGTGACTTATTACAATGAATCCTCTAGGGCTGGAGTGGGGACATTTTGCTCAATGCTTCACTGCTGGCAGGAGCTAAAAAATGGAAAATCAGAACAGGCAAAACCCGTCTCTGCTGCATGGAGCAATGTCCAACCTCAGTCACCCTCCCTTGCACTTGGAAAAGTCATGCTGGAGTCAGGAATGGAGTGGCTGTAGAAGCAGCAATGTGTGTGGCCTGGGGCAGAGTGCCAGTCCATTCCCCTGGGAGGGAGCTGACCATGGTTTCAGAAACACTCCTGCTTAATGAGTGGCACCAGGTAGATGTGGCAAAACAAAAGTTTTTATTTCCAACATTTTCCAGTGAAGAAAAAAATCAAACATAATTTCTCCTCTTCCACCTAATAAATGGTGAGCATTTCCACCTAAGTCTTGGGAACTCAGGGCTCTCTAAATAGGTGGAAAGCAAAGCTAAGAAGAGGTCTCAAATTATTTTCTCTAACAGAATAAGGATGTAACCCTGATGCCATCAAAGGTAATAATTCAGGATTTCCCTCAGGGAGGTGAAAGTCATTGTCGTGTTTTTAAAATAGTTGCAATTTTCTATCTCTAAATAGCACAGACTACAAAATGTATGGCAAGGGGAATATAAAAATAGTCAAAGTCTTCAAATCTTTTAATTCAATGAGAATGTAATATGCAATTAAAATTAATTATCTCATAATCGAACTGTAGACACTGATTATTGCATCATTTTTGTAAAGAGACGTGCATCTTAACTTGCATAATTTCTGGTATCTTTGTGGAGTTGGCTCAGGAAAGACTCTGGGCCCAGATGTTTTCATGCCTTAGTGCTCAGAGTGGATCCATTGTGGCTGTGCCTTTTTCTCCACTGTGAGCACCTGTGCTTGGCAGAGCCCCGAGCCGTGCCCTTGGTGTGCAATTGAGTAACTCCTCCCCAGCACCTCCCAGTCAGTTCTGCTGCCCCATTTATTTCACTCCCATTTGCCTTCATACAATCATAGAGTCATTTAGGTTGGAAAAGACCCTTAAGATCATCAAGTCCAACCATTAAGCCAATTCTGCCAGGTCCACCACTAACCCCTGTCCTCTTCACCACACCTACAGGTCTTGTAAATGCTTCCAGGGATGTCGACACAACCACTTACCTGGGCAGCTTATTTCAGTGCTTCACAGCCCTTTCCATGAAGATGTTTTTCCCAGTACCCAATCTAAACCTCTCCTGGAGTAACATTTGGTAATTTCCTCTTGTCTCTTGTTACTGACAGCTGGGAGAAGACACTGACCCTCACCTCACCACAGCCTCCTTTCAGGGAGTTGGAGACAGCAGTAAGGTCATCCCTGAGCCCCCTTTTCCCCAGGCTAAACACTCCCAGTTCCCTCAGCTGCTCCTCCTCAGACTTGTGCTCCAGACCCTTCCCCAGCTCCATGCCCTTCTCTGGACCCTCTCCAGCACAGCAATATTCTTCCTCTAGGGAGTTGCCCAAAAGTGAGCCCAGGATCTGAGGTGCAGCTTCAGCTGTGCTGCCAGGGGACAACCACTGCTGTCCTCTCTCCAGCTCCCATTGCTCCCCATGAGTGTCCCCAGAGCACTGTTCCCAGCCTGGTGAGATCTGCAGAATGACACTCACTTTTCTCAGCTCATTTTAGTTGTGTCTTCTATACATCATCTATTGTTCTTCTGACACAAGGTCCTAACACAAGAGACGTTCCTGTTTTCTGTCTTTATGTTAAATATAACATAAGGTGGTACCTACATGTATTTATTTGGTGTCATAATTTAATAGTGCTAAATGCTGAGCAGGGCTTGGCTCTCCTGCTGGTTATCAGCATGGACTTGTGAGAGCCTGAGAGGTTCAGGGCATTGAGGTGGATCTGGCTGTACCTTCACCTGATGGTGAATTCTCTAAAGAGGAGAAAAATAATTTTAAAATCCAGACTCCATTATAATATTCAAGTATAGTAAGTAACATAAAGAAATAGAGAAACATAAAGTAAATGGGAAAAACAGAATAGGGATAAAATAGGTTTGTAAACCAATCTCTAATTTTTCACAATGTCCTTGTTGGTGAGACCATGCCTTCAGGCCTAGTTCCAGCCACCTCTGTGCAGCAACCTTTTCAGAACTCCCTTAGGGCTCTGATTCTCATGACATTTTTCTTTCCCCTGCTGGGTCCTGACTGCTGTACATATATTTCTTGCAAGATCTTTGAAAGCACCATTATACTGCCTTTAAACAGACCCCCATCAGCCCCTGGGGAGGTGATAAGAGTTTGGGAATGCCTTCTCCTGGTTATGCCCTGCTAAAACCCTGTCTTCATGACCCTGATTTTCATTTTGAACTGTGTCTGCTGCTCACGTGAATGCAAATTCCCTAGGGTTAATTATTTATTTATTTTTTTGGTAGGGTGGTGAAGCATGGTCCCCATCTCCTTCTATACATTCCCGTCCCTTTTGCAGGAATATTCTCCAGTATGCTTGGGCAGATACTCTTAAGCAGATTCTTTCATTTTCTCAGCTATTTAAATTTTAATTTACTTTTAAAATAATTAATTGATGAAAATTCATGTTTGGATTCTCAGAATGGCATTTGAGTAAGTCAAGCCTGTTTGGTCATAAGTGAGCAGTTTCTAGTTGTTTTCAGCAAAGGCTGATTTCTATAAACACTGTGTATGAGCTGTGGGTAAGACACTCTTATCTGTTTGCATGTACAGTACAAAAGGTTTCCTTTCTGCCTGTAGTGCATGATGTGATTTTGATGACATAATTTTAATACCCCTGATTTCATTTCTATAAATGCACCCAGAAACAGCTGAATTTTGCTCTTAACACGCAGGTGCCATAAGGTGCAGAATTTGTGCCTTCTCCAGTTTCTCCAGCTCTGTTAATGGCTGCACCCTGCCCTGGCTGGAGGCTCAGTATGGCTGTCAGCCTGAAAGGCTGCTTATTCACCATTCACAAACATCCTTCTTTTCACGCCCTCACTCTGAGAATATGTCTACTGAAAATGTCCTTTTATTTTCTTGGCCTCTATATCTTGTTCTGTGCATTATTAAAAAAAAAATTATGATCACTTGCTGGGATTTCTTTGGCCTCTGTTTACCACAGGAGTTTTGTGGACAAGGGCTTCTACCTTGTTCCCCTCTTAGGAGCCTCCTCCTCCCCTTGCTGCAGGGCTTGTGTGCCTCTTTCCTGTGTGTGGGTTCTACGTTTGCCATTCACTGCAGCACTGGATCAACATCTGGGGAAGCCTTGCAAGGTGCAGCAGGAATCTTTTAACAATGACATATCAAGGAAAAAAACTGCTAGAGAAGTGGATTTGTACATTTTTCATCCTGATAAATATAACTATGAAATTGCTTTATAACTTTGGACACAGTTGGAGTTTTATAATAGGTTGTCAGTGAAGGGGCACCTGTGATCCTAATGCTTCCATCTATTTTCCTGATTTTAGTTATAAATTCTACTTTACAATGCTGGTGAGGATAGCTCTGGGTCTGCAGTAGGGGGTGAAGGTTTAATTCCTTCTGCCTTTTCCCATTCCACCACATCCTTAGGTTTCTCCAGACCATCTCAGCTGTACAAAACATCTTAATTTTTGCTTTCATATGGATGAGGGTGTCTTGGCTTGAAAGACAGGTATCTTCTAAGGAAGGCAGGAGCCTCCCTTGGAATGGCAAATGTAAACCCCATCCTCTGAATTATTATAATTTTGAAATTAAGGGGCTCTCAGGGAGAGGCAGGCTCAGGATCCCGGGCACCCGAGCAGGTGGAACAGGTCCCTCTCTTGGTGAGGTGGGTGTCAGTGAGGTTCTGTGGCTGCTCTCACAAGCAGAGGCTCCCCCACGGCAGGAGAGGCAGCTCTGGGCTGGGCTCCATCAGCAGCGAATTCCCCTCCCCGAGCAGCAGCAGCTCCGAGCGTGCTCCTCTAAAGCCGAGAGAGAGCGGGACAGGAGCTGCCCCAGCCCGTCCTTTACCAGCCCAGTTCTTGCGGCGTCTCTGTCCCTCGGAGCGAAACTCCCGGACAGGAGCAGATGCCCTCCTCCCCTGAGCTTGGCCACTTCTTTGTTTTTCTTAAGGACCCGGTTGTTAGTGTTTAGTGTTTCTTTGCAACTTAAGGGGAATAATTCTATACGTAAAAAGGAACAAAAGGAAAGAAACCTAACCCCCAACAAAGGGTTTCAAAGTTGTCCACATTTTTGTAACTGTACTTGCTGAAATAAACACAGGCCTTTCTCCTTTTTAATGCCTTTATTAAAAGGCAACTTTGTCTGCTGGTTTGCAGGCAGAGCTGGGGGTACCAACACGGTGAGAACATCAGGACTCTCCCTAATTTTCTGGTTTAACATTTGAGGTCCTCCGTCCAGCCGACATCCATGAGGTTAAGGTGAGGGGTAAAGAGGGTCTTAGCAGATATTAGATTCTGTTCCTCACGTCTAGACATCACTTTGATTCGTCCATTTTGTGTTGGCTCCTTGTTTTTAGGGTTTCTTTTCTAGGTTTCTTGAGGGGCTTCTCCCGTTGCATGCTGGTTCTGAGGTCATTTGCGTGCCAACTCCGATGTCCCCTCCTGTTCACTGTCCGGGTGTCACTCGACAAAAGGGGGAATTCTTAACCATCAACCAGAGGTAGTTAATGAAAATGACAGGTGATGACAATAACAAACAGTTAGAACTCCACCCTGGCAGCAACTGGCCCAACCTGTGAACTCTGCAACCTTTTAAAAAAATGGGCAGCTTTTCTACTCATAGCCCTTACACTAGCATACTTGTGTTCCTGTTAGAAATAATTTTGTACTTCAACTTTCTCAAAGAATGTAACTGTCAAATTATTCTTCAGAGGAGAAGAAGGAAGGAAGGAAAGAAGGCTGAAGTGGGTGGAGTGTAAGTAACAATTACTGTAGGCTGATAATATTTAAAGATTCATAAAGGGATGTATTTCATGGGCCATACATATATGTAACAAATTCGCCTACTCTGTAATCCTTCTCGTTATTGACAACACAACAATCATATCGTTCCAGAATAGTAAACTGCAGAATGTTTTTCTTCTGCAAATGCTGCATCTGAGCTCAAATAACTAACGTGGAGTGTTATTACTGGGAAAAGCTGGCAAGCCTACTGAGCAGGTTACTGATTCAGGCATAAAACCTCTGCTGAAGGAGCCTTCAGCATGGGCTTTCTTTCTGAGTCTTAGGTCTTGGTTTTCAGATTGAAGGAGGGTGTAGTCCTAGGGGTCTGCAACTTGGTGCTCAGAATGTGTAGAAATTGGACATTTACTTGTATACTGAAATATGGCTGAGGGAAATGTAATTTGGGAACCTCTTCTGCAGCCCTTGAGCTCATCTGACAAGAAGATACAGAAAGCAAATTAAGTCATGCATGCAGGATGTATGGCTGTCATTATATAAATGAACACTACTGAAATATATTTAAAAGTAAGGATCACCTACAGCAAATTTTACTACTGTTTCTACAAACAAAGAGGTAAATACCCATAACTTGCTTTTACATTTAAATTAAAAATATTTCTTGTGAAGGGAAGGAAAAGGACAATCTAGCCATGAGAAAGAAAAATGTTTTCCCTTTCCTTCATTTGAAGTGATTTTTTAAATGCAGGACTATAGTGATGGGTTAGCAATAGAAAGCAGTTGTGAAATGCACCAATTTTTCCCAGCCTATTCTGGTGGCACAGCTCAGTCTAACTTCTGAAGATGCCTCTTCTGATCCTGGACTTTGGTTACTTATCCAGCAAAATCAAGGTCAAATAATGAAATAAATACTTTGGGCAGAGTCTAAGGAAAAGTGAGTGCCCTTTTCCTTCCCTGGGGCCTGAGGTAGCTCCCAGTCCTATTACCTGTGAAAAATTCTCACCTAGCCCAGGATCAAAGCTTGTGGCTTTGGAGCGGCTCAGATGTTGTCCCATACCCTTCTCCCTCTTTGCTTTTGAGCTAGCAGAGATGCCATGTTGTTATCTACACCTGAATCCCAGCATCCAATCTCTTGGCTGAGAGGATGCAGAGGGGGACAAGGGGCTGCAGGTACAGGGCTGGTGTGGCTGGTTGGCACCAGCATCCTCTCCTGGGGATGAAACCACCCAGGACACACTGGGGCACCCCAGTGCCTCTCAGCTGGGCACCCTGCATGCTGGTTAGGGATACACAGACCCTGGGGCAGCTGTAATTTAAATTGGAGCTGCTCAGGACAGATGGTGAGAGCTCTGGGAGTGGTGTCCTGCTGGAATCCTTTCAGCCTCTTGTACTGAGCATATCCATGCAAGGGAGTGGCTCAGTAGCTTTTCATCTTTTAGAAGAAAAAACAGAGAGAAAAATACTTCTTTTATTTTCTTTTTTCCCCCTTTTTTGTTCTTTTTCCCCACTTTTTTTTTTCATTTCCTGCATATACTGGGTTTTGTATTTTCCTTTTCCCCTGTATTTCAAAGACTCTTAATAAATAAATAATGTGAACACAAAATTGCCATTCAAATTTGATTGTCTCAAATTATGTCTAGAATGAAACAAAAATCTACTGATCTGTGATTTTGTATGGCAAAGGCAGCTCAATGCTATTCAATCCAGTAGGGGAGATTTAAAGAAAGAGCATAAAAAACCCCAACCAACTAGCAAAGAAAAGAAGAGGCAGGGAAAGTGTGATAAAGAACAGCATAATACTTTAATGGTGTGAAGAGATTTTTCAACAAAACCATTACTAATACCAGGTATTCTTCTAAGTCAGTTCTTACCATCACAAAACCATTAGCTCTTTGGTAGTCACAATCCCCCTATATCTATATCATGTCTTTTCATTGCTTTTTATTTGTCTTCTTCTGCTTGACTGGTAACATGCAGCACCCTTGTGCTGTACACTTATTTCAAGACTGACTGCAACAGTCATAAATATCTCCTCAGCACTGAGGGAGGCAAAGAAAGAGCAATGAGCTTCAGTAGCCAGAGTTCTGAATTGCTGCAGACAAGAGAGTCTGTCAATGAAGACTGGTGAAATAAAATTTTTGCTGGCTGTTTTTCATAGCTTTAAAGAAGAAACCTGTGGTTATTTTCATAACATCAGAGATAAAATTATGATTAGAATTGCTTTTTCTGGGGAACTTGCACATGATACTTGAATAGCCAGAATGTTTTCCTATGGCAACAGGGCTCTGCTCATTATCTCCTGAATATTTAGTCTCCAGGCATGAACTTGGGTGAATATTTAGCAATAAGATTTTAGTTCTGGGTGGGGATTGGGACATTTTGTGTTGTGCCTCCTCTTTGAGAAGGCAGAAGAGCCGCTGGCTTTGTTGTATTACAGGGTACACTAGTGTGTAAAGAATCAGTGTGACCTGAATCAGACACTTTTTCCTGCATAAATACCCATGGAATGCTGCATAAATACCCAAGGCAAAACAATTGTTACTGAGGTATATTTTCAGATTCACCCACCAAGAGTTGTTCACTGTCAATAAAATGGAAGTAAATAAAAGGAAACTGCTTAAATTTGACCTAGAGTTTATTGCTTATATTTGACTTGAATCAGACACTTTTTCTGTCAGGTGCTGTGAGAGCCCTGCACATCTCATCCTTTGTCTCCAACAGCAGCAACACATTTGTTTTTTTTCTCTGTGCTTTCAAGAAATAAATACTGTGAATGTGGTCTCCATGCACAATAAACACAATTTAAGTAAAAAGCTTAAGAAAACCTTTTTTTCTCCTTTTAAACCTTGCTTCTTGCCAGTTATTCAGAGTGTTGGGTATGTGTTTTAAAATAATAAAATAAAATTTAAGCTTCCCATTATTATGTGGAAGTCTGGGAACTTATTCCTTCAGCTCTAGTGTTTTTTGAGACCTGTGCACTGGCTCACCCAGGGACATTGCCTGCCCCATGTCCTCAGCATAGAAAGATAAATTCAGAAGACAGAGTTGGGTTCTAGATGTTTACTATGTCTTCTGCAGTAGCATCTCCAGGAGTCCACTGAGGATTCATATTTCAGAGGATGGAGGCTGACTGCCTAGGAGTTTGTCAAAGCATGAGAGCAGGCTTGTCTGAAGCACACATATGATCACAGAAGAGTTGCATGGCACTCATCACTCAAAGATTGTGGTGTGCTGAGTCCTTGTCCTAGGTCTTTGCTTTGTGGGCCCTTCTGGCAAAGCTTTTGTGGGGAATACAGAGACAAATAACAGTGACTCTGCAGGAGCCAGTGAAAAAGCTCTTTATGAGCAAGGAGTAAAACTTGGGCTGGCTTTGGAGGTGAGAAAGTGGTCAGACAACACCGCTGGCAGACTGAAGGAAGGAATTAATCATCCAGTAAGAGACCCTGTGTGGCACAGAAGGATGAGCAACGTGCTGAAGAACCATAAAGGCAAGCACTAACAACTTATGGTTGATGAGTGAAGACAGAGGACAGCAGATGCCACAAATTCACCATGGTAATGAGAAACCAAGGAAGGTTATGTTGCCACCAGTGTCTCAAATGGTGCTAAGGCTCTGCACTGATGTTCTGTGAAGGAAGGTTTTACTTGTGTGATTGGCTGAGCTCCATGACAGGTCAGAGCAACAGGTGAAATTTGGGCCCTACATGATGTTGCCCCTGGCTGGCTTTAGAAGCTGCAGGTGTTTTCATCTGCACAGCAAGGAGGGTAAAGGCTGGAGGAAGCTTAAGAGAGTAATGATTTGCCTTACATGGGAGGGGGACATTTAAATTCCCCATTGCCTGTGATGTCTGATTGTGTTCAGTAGAATCCCTCCAACTCTGTCAATAGAAGGAGGACTTGGATATTGATCATTTACATGGGGCATGATGGATAATCTAATTTTTGTACAGTACTCCTTATCCAAGCTGCTTTGCTCAATTAAACTCTGCTCAGCAGAGATTATTCAAATCTGCTGTAAAGTTCATGCCATGACCACATTTCCTATCAATTTCTCCACCGGAATATATATTAATGGAAACATGGGGATATATTAATTGTACAATTTTGAATAAATGCAACCTTAGCAGAGTACATTTTTTATTATTATTTAATAATTATGAGTTCAGGCTTTTCTTAATTTCCTGCTGTGAGCTTTTAAAAGTCACGGCAATGCTGAAACATAAATAGAGTATGTGATGCAACACTTTGCCTAGGCAAATATCAGACATTTTTACCTTAGGAAAAATAGAAGGAAATTTAAAAAATTCATTTGGCTCATTTGAAATTTTGCACTGTTTAAACCAAACAAGGGAAAACTCAAATCAAGATGGAACAATATTTACTTAAAAAAATTAAACTAATATTTTCTAAGACTTGAGTAGGCAAAAAATGATAAAAATTCATAGAGAGCATGAACATGGTAAAATTTCTTGAAAAAAATATTCTAAAACATGGATTAGAAAATGTACAACTTGGTCAAGTTTTTCTCAGCCATTACATTCCATAGTGATAAAACCTGGGTGGAATGATGTTTGGATTCTCCCAGACAGTTGAAAAGCAGCACTGGAGTCCAGTGTGAGACACCAGGACCAGGTGACCTGGAACCACCCAGAACAGAGGGATCATCATTGCTTACTCTCCCATCACCTGGCCATCAAACTCACACATTCTCTCCCTTCCCCCTCTCCTCTTTGGCTCCTTCTTATTTTGTCTTTGTATGTTTTCCTTTTCGTCTTTGTCTTCCTTTCTTAGCCACTTGCCTTGTTCTGACAATATGATTACTTAATACTTACCTGCCAAATTAACTGACTTATTTCACCAACGAGTGGATATACCATTCCCTGACACTCGGTATTTGACAGTCCCACAATCTTTTCTGTGTCCATGAGGTGCACACTGTAACAGGAATATTCCTGTTGGTGGGCTTTCTCTACAACACGCTACAGTTACATACCAGCATGAACCAGGACGTGTGTTGGTTTGCCCTCTCTTTGGCTTTTAAAGGTAATAAAATGTGAACAATTAAAAAAAAAAGTCTTTTACAACCCACTCATCCTCTCTCCTTTATTCCAAAAATCACACCCAACTGACCTCTTACTGAGAATGCTGTTCCATTCGGTAAGACTCTGTCTTTTCACAATGAAAAGAAAAAACCCTATTCAGCTAATTGAGCAATTTGCTTAACTGGATACACTGCAAAAATGTATAGAGGAAATGCTAATGTATTAAGTATGAGTGTGTATTTGTAAGCGTGGGGAAAAAGAAATGCTGTATAGATGCTGTAGTTGGAATGCTGCATAAATACCCAAGGCAAAGCAATTGTTACTGGAGGCATATTTTTAGGTTTACCCACCAAGAGTTGTTCATTGTCAATAAAATGGAAACAAATAAAATGAAACTGCCTAAATTTGACCTCGAGTTTATTGCTTATATTTGACCTGAATTTTTGTTGTTGTTGAATGTTACATACAGAGCTCAGGAAATCATCTTCTTTTGCTTTTTATTAGCACAGTTTACTTGGAACCTAGCCATGGATCTGAATCCTTTTGTAGAGAACCCACTGAGAAACAAGGCAGGGGGTCTGCTGTGCATAATCCTTAAAATGTTTTGCAAGACAACACCCAGAACAGGGAACACCTGTAGCACTCTGTTGTGATACAACCTCCTGCCCTGACATCATCAATCACCCCAAATCTGGCAATATTTTGCAGGAGAGTGGAAAAAAAGGATTTTTAACAGAATGGTGAGATCACTTTGTGGGTTATTACCCTGGTAGGAAATATTTGGTAGGCCCCTGGCCTTTCCAAATGTGAAAGACTATATTAAAAATTGTGGAATGCCAGCAGGTAGATGACAGAGGTTGGAGCTGCTGGCCCCTAAGTCACAACCCCTCTGCCCTTCCCTGCCTTTCAGAAACAGTGTTGAAGATGTGCCTTTCACATTGGGCACTGAACAGGCTCCTGAGCCTGGAAATCCTCAGAGGTAGAGTGAAAAACTGGGGCAAGAAACAGTTTACTTGCCACATCTTTGGTTTCCCCTTTCCTCTTCATGGAAGGGGGCTGAGACTTAAACAGGAACTTTCTCTGTTGCACATGGATGTGAAGAGCACAGCTGTGGTAGCCCAAAAGTTGCTTTTTAAGAATAAGCTACTGCCTCTTTTCTTAGCTTGCTTTTAGTTCCCAAATATTGCAGCAATGCAGTACCTATGTAATGACACAAAATGTGTGTGCACTGAAGAATCCCCACCAGGGGATGAGGTATTTGGGACTCTCTTTGTGGAACCTGTAGGCCCCCATGTAAAACCATGGTTATTTTCTAGGTAGCAGAGACAGTAACATCAGGACAATCTTAGAGCAGAGTGCATCGAGAGGGTGAGCAGTGGAGTACAACACCAAAGTGGAATTAGGGAGCAGCTGAGAGACTGGGATGACATAATCCCCATTTCTTTTTCACTGCTTTTTCTTATGTCTGTGACTATTTTATTCCACATTATAAAAATGAGGCGATGGAAGAAGCTCAGCAGTGCCTGACATTTCAGTTCTCTTAAAATACAGGGGTGTACTGAGCTGCCAGTGGCACACACTATCAGACTTGCAAGACTTTTTAAGCTTATACTTTCTATTGCTTTTTTCTGACAGTCCAAGACCTCCAAATGGGGTCCATCATCCTGCAGCAAGACTCTCCCACTGATTCTCATAAGAGAGATCTCACCAGATATCTTTTGAGGTCCAGCCTGAGGTGGGATCTATGAAACTTAAGCCAGTCTTAGAGAAAATTCACCCACTGAGAAGCTAACAACAATTGCTTCCTCCAAGGAAGGACTGAATCTAAGAGTGAGGGAGTTTTCTTGTCCAGAATGCATTTAATTCCTAGCCAGTTCAAAGCCTCTTTTATATGAAGTGGACAGTTTTTGCGTGTTGTGTGGGAAGTAAGAAAATAGGTTTATTTTTCTTCTTTTGTCTTCTCTCTACATATACTGGCAACTTTATGGGCAGGTATTTGAGGATAAATGGATTGCCTCTCACACAAAGGTTTTAAATAAAACCTCTCTTTTCTGACTAAAAAATAGGTTAGTCAATTTTTAATGGCTTTCTCCTTCAACTGAAGATCATCAGCTTGTATTTGATGTAAAAATGACACTATCACCATAAAAGCTCCTTCTGTTGGGATTCACTGCACCATTTAGACCAGATAGCAGTGTAAAGTCCTAATGGAGAAATAAACATTTGAGCATCTTTCCTGATACTGTAATTGCCACACTTAGGTGCTGCTGTATGTGAAAACACAAGTACATAGAAAATTTCCTTGTTCATCCCATATGCTAGAAATTTTGCCATCCTGCCTGCATATGTTGTTTGTTATGTATGTGAGTGTGTGATGTATATACCAAAGCAGAAGCTTCCCTTCCCTTTCTGTGGTGATGGAGATGCTTTGTGACACAAAGTGTAACTCCATTCCTCTTGGAGAGAAAAACTCACATAATCCCTCTCCCCCCCAAAACTCTGATGAGAGAAAAACCAAGGATAAATTGCAGCAAGAAACTCTGAAGCTAGAAGTGTAGTAGAATGATGGAAGCAGAGATGAAGACTCAAAGCTAGTGAGATATGACAAAATTGGTATGCTGTACTCAGAACTCCTGACATCACCTGGTAGGAGTCACAGTTGTAACATGTTCCAGAGATTTTTCTTCTGGCCAGCCCTGTTGAGCCTCTGCAGTCCCTTCTTGGGAAAACCCCCTGCATCACCTGGGATGTGCTGACACACCTGGGAAGCTCTGACACAGGTCACTCAGGGATGGGGCCATTTCCTCATTTTGCTGGGTTAAAACCCTCAGCACCCTGGCTCAGAGAGCAGCAGCTGTCATGTAGCTCCTCTCTGGCTGAATTCTTGCCTGTGACAGAGTGGAAGTTTGGCTTTTTGAGGTGGGGGTTCAAATGCTTTCTCAGAGGCAGGCACATATTTGTGCTAAGGAAAGAACTTGATACATCAAAGTAGGGAAAAGGTGCTTGCTGGGAAGAAAACCCCACTGAATTACCCTAAGGACACTCTAACATTAGGAGGTCTGGGTTTAGGAATGGACGGATTGGGGAACTTATTTTGTTGACCTCTCTTGCCAGAGTAATTGAAAATTATTCAGTTCTGATGAGTGTAACTGCCAGTAGCTTCTGCTTGATGTAATTGAGTTCTCTACCCTCAATTTGTTTGCTTGTGTTTCAAGCTTTGAAAAAAGAGCACTTAACCTTTTATTGTTTATTCAGATTTATTTAGAGAAAACAAAATCTCTGTGGCTGGCTCTGTCAATTACCTACATTTCTGCTGATCTCTGGAATGAGGTAGGTGTCAATAAAAAACATCTCATAAACTCTTTCTTCCAGGATTATTACTGACAGTGTAAACAGTTTTCAGTGATACTGGATGTCACTGATTATGTTAGCATATGGAATGGATACAGCCCTGTTCCTCTCAAAGGACTCAACATGTATTTGTGCCTGCAATTATTGTGTCATCTATGTTTGGGATTTCACCCAAAATAGGAGAAACTCTAAAAACATTAAAAAGTGGATATTTTAAGTGTCTTGATCTCAGAGAAAATCTCACTGCAATTGGAATCCACTGCTCAGGCATGAAATTTCCCAATGCAAAGTTCAGTGCTGCTGATGACATGGGTGGGATTTTATTAGATCACAGATATCCAGCCTGAGTTTTGCCTTTGTTGTCTTCTTTTCCACCACATTTAAGAGGAGGCTTTGTACCTCTCTGCAGCTTCTTTAGAGCTCAGAGTGCTTCCTATGCAACCTGACTTCTACTCACAGAATCACAGGATCCCAGAATGGGTCAGGTTGGAAGGGAGCATGGTGAATCATCTGGTCCAACCTCCCTGCTCAAGCAGGGTCATCCCAGAGCACATGGCACAGGATTGTGGCCAGTCAGTTCTGGAATATCTCCAGTGAGGGAGACTCCACAGCCTCTTTGGGCAATCTGTTCCAGTGTATGGTCACCCACACAGTATGGAAAACCTCTGACTGGCACATCATGTGTGAGAGAGACATTTTTAATGCCGGTCTGTGGTGACCTTTTATTTTTTATTTTTGAGTCTTGCTCCTTCGAGTGGGCATGGGGCAGTGTGCTGCTTGCTTCAGGCTGTCAGAGAAGGCAGGGGGTAAGCCTGCAGTGCCAGGCAGGACATTAAAGAAGGTTTACAGAACACTGTGGGCAGGGAGCTAGGGAAGATCAGGGTAGATGTAGATGTCAGGAGAAATGGACATCGTGTCACCTGGAGAGCGAGCTGGGCTAAGAAGCCAAGAGCTTTTGTTCTGCCTAAAATGGCTCTAATTCCCCGAGGTGAGAACCCACCCAGGGAGGCCCTTGCTCTCAGGTCTCTGACACCTTGAAGTGCAGCTGGTGATTTGGGTCCACATCCCTCTGGCTGGTAATTCCCAGAAGGGGAAAACAAGGTCTTTATCACAGGATGTTGAGGTGCTGTGGAGCTATCACCATTGCTGGGGGAAATCAGTGATAACAAAACAGTGTGTGACCCCCCCCATCCCGGGCATGTGCCCTCCCTACAGACCTTCACAGAGGGCTCTGCAGCCCAGCAGCACAATCACTGCCCAGGACATAGGCAGGGCTGCTTTGGACTCTTCTGTGGCTGCAGTGCACTATCAAGGGCTTTTGCTGGTTTGTAAATCCAATGATTCCAGGATTTATTTTTTAATCTGTGGCAAACAATCCATGGGAGTATGTGGAGTGGGGCATACAGAAGGGAAAGTTTGTGCTTTCACCTTCAGCTTCTGATTTCTCTGCCTTTAGCTTTTCTGGTGGGTTGATATGTTCTGTGGCAACCTTCATGGTCAGGCACAGCAGCTTTTGGGGCTCTGAAAAGAAAATTATGAGTATCCTCAACCTCTACTTTTTCAGAATAAATCTCATCTAGAATAGCTCTATTGTTCTTCACACAGTAGAAAACTGTTGGCTTTCCATGGCTTTGGCAGGGTTGTAATAACTCTGAGGGCGTGATTTTGCCTGAGACTGTGTCTGTGAATAACCTTTCACAGGCAGTGATCCTGCAAACATTCTGGCATGTCAGTGTTCTTACAGGCTCTTCCATGCATGAACGTACAGGACTGTTGGAACTGAGGGCTTAGGCATGGAGATGTTAATGTTTGCAAAGGTAGTCATTTCCCAAGTGTAATGTCAAAAACTTGTGTTCAGTCTGGATTTTTTTCTACTGTTCTAGAAGTTTATCAAACTCTATAACTTCCTAGACAGGACTGTGCATAGTTGTTTCAGAGACACTCACCTGTCTGAACAAAGGAAAGTTTATTATGTTTTAAAATTAAAAGAAATTGGAACTTGTTTTTTGCAAAGATGCTGATAAGTCTCTTCAGGGTTTGTTTTTTTTTTTTTTGCAAAAGGATCCATGCAATGTTCATATACAGACAAAATGTATTTTCTGGTAGGAAAAAATAATCCAAACCCATAGTTGTTCAGTTCTAGACTGCCACGTTATAGAGAACAGAACTTTACATAAACACATATGTGCTAATAAACATCATATATGGACATGCTGGTTTCATGTTGCTCTGATGATTGTTCATCATTGACTGGCATGAGTCTTTAATTTCTTTGCCCTGTCCTGGTTCTGGCCAGGACAGGGTTAATTTTTACAGCACCCAGTCCTACCTTGAGCAGTCAGAGGTGAATCCTTGCACAATTGCGTGTGAATGGTTCACCTACCTTGAATACTCTTGTTACTATTGTTGTCGTTGCAGTTTTCTTATTTCATTGCTATTTCTAGTAAATTGTTCTTATCTCAACCTGTGATCTTCACCTTTTTGTTCCTCCAGTTCTTCTCTCCATCCCTCTGAAGGGCTGTGGGGGATGACTGGAAAGTGAGTGAGTGGTGCACAGTGGGAACACTAAATTGGGGAATACTATTCTGAAACCACGACATGCCCGTAATTTCCTATAGTCACAGGAAACACCCATAGGAAATAGACTGGCCATGGAATGCAAAGATCAGTCACCTCAGCCATTCATTACTGACTGTCACATTAGAAGAACTGAGGTTGTGACAGTGTTTCCTCTTTAATCAGCTCGAAGTGAAGGGTCCTCCCAGGCAGGTGAAACACTGCTTACTTTGCTCCTACAAAATGGAATGGTTTTGAGTAGTGCCAAACCATTAAAGATTTTGCAGTGTTGCAGAAAGGTTGTAAGAGGTCACCTGACACAAGCTGGGTGAATTTAAAGGGCAAATCCTCAGCGGGTGCAAAGCAGCACCCTTCAATTGACATCAGGGAGGATGTTATGGTGGAGCTGCTGCTAAGACTCCAAGGGGCCTTAGAGAATTAGTCTCAGCCAGAGTGCTTGCAGCGCTGCAATTACTATTCTACTTTCTCAAATATTGTTCCAGTAATTCTATTTGACTAATGTTTTTCTTGTTCTGTTAGTATGTGTAATCCATCAGAATCTGTTTTTTCCGCTGCAGTACAGCATATTGTCAAACCCATGTTTTTTTGTCCAGCCTGCTTGTTAAGCTAGGTACACTGAAGCCATGGTTTGAATGCATCTAAGTTCACATTTAAGACATGTCTGAAAATCTACAGTGGTTTGCTTTTTTCCCTTTCATTCTTTTTTTTTTTTTTTTTTCTTTTTTGCTTTTTGCTAATCCCAATTGATAAAAGCTTTCCATGGCCTGTTTTGATACCTGGAAGTAATATGAAGCTGCTGATCATGATACAGTTTGGGTTGAGCCTGGTTGGTAGGGGCAGGCTGAAAGAAGTAATCTAAATAAAAGTGCATGGCCTCTTGGACCCAAAATTGGTTGCCTTGCCAGTCCCAATTCATTCATTTCACAAAAAAAAACCTAAACAGAAATAAATCCTCAGCAAATTCCTATCAGTTTCACAGCGATCATTTGCTTTTCTGGCTTCCACTAAGGATATCATTATGTTCTTTAGTCCTAACCCAGTCCTAACCTGCTCAGCTTTCTAAATAGTTAGTTTAATTAATCCCCTGCCTTTCTGATTGTGAGTGCTATGTATTGCAAGTGAGATTTTGATGCAAAGCATCACTAAATTAATTAGTTTTGGCCCTGATCCACCAGATTTAATGGGGGTATTTGCACGTTCAAAGGTAGACCACTGTTGAAGTGCCTCATTGAATGGAGCACTTCTCCTTAATGAGAGGGGGCTAGGCAGCTTGGCCTCTGGCTGCTGGATGAAGTTATCAGGGGGTACTTACTGCCTCAGCAGACAACCCCTGCTCCTGGCATGATGATATTTTAGTTATGTCTTGTACAGAAGTGGAACATCTTGAATAATCATCTTATTTCATGCCTTCTTCTGCATGCCATTGTAATCTCATATTGAAGGTGTTCTCACTGAATTTGTGGTATTCTCCATGCACATCTCAGAAAGCACTTTGGTTAGGGCCATGAGAGAGATCTACCTTGAAAGGTTTGATTAACAACACCTTAGATGCTAGATTTTTAACAGAATTGTTTCTGTGTGTTCATGGACTGATATTATTAGTTTGATTCTTGGCCAGCAGTTTATTGTTACCTTGTAGACCGAGATTAAAATTGATGCTGTCTTTGTGTTGTTGCAGGATGATAGTGTGTCCCACATCAACAGACACCACTTGTAACTTTTCATCAGGGTGTACATAAGAAGAGGGAGGGCAAACTTTGCCAGCCTGGCTTTGGCTCCTGTGGCTTTTTAGATCAACTCAGTGAGTGGCTGGAAATCTATGTCTTCCTTCAGTAAAACGGTTTCTGCTGAAATTTTGGGTGTTTATCATCTGTCTCACTAAAGATGGAATTTCATTCTGTGAATTTTCGTGGGCTTTTCTCAGTATAGGATAACTGTGCCCAATAGCATAGCACATGCCAAGATTCAACAAACAGTGTTGCAGAATTTTTTAAACAATTACTTTTGCAAGAGTGTCCTGATAGTTTGGTGTTGCTGGATAAGATGCCTCTGGAGGAGCTTCATAACCATATGGAATAGGTATTATAAGATGCTGAATTCAATAGACAAATCACAGACCTTGAGTTTTGCCCTTGAACTTGAACGATGAAAAGCAAAATTACTCAGGCAGAAACACAACCTGGTTTGTGAATCTAGTGTCTGAAAATGTTATCTGAACTGGTGTTGGGAAACTTATTTTACTGTCTTTTATCTGCCAGTTCACTGGGTTCCTGGACAGCTGAAGTGGATTACATCAAAACTTCAGGATGACCTTTTTGTTTATGGCAACAGTGATGCAGTGCTTCATCTTGTGAAGTTAGCTCTGAAAGACTAGGTTATTGACTAGGGTACTGACTGACTCATATGGCTTTTCAGATTTCCATCAGCACCTTTGGGAGTGGAGGAGTTAATTTTAGCCTATTAACCAGTCCTGCTGGGAGAATTCTGCCTCCCCTCCTAAGACAAGCCATAGTCTAATGGTGCTGCTGTGGGTAAGGGGGGGCGGTTTGGGGTAGACAAAAAACTCCTGGTTATCATGGAATCATTCTCCAGCAGCAGCAATGTAGGCTGTGGTCTTTCCTAGAATTTCTTCCTTAGTTCCAGACTATTCTAGGAACCTTTTTTGACTGACCTACAAAGAGACCAAAAATCTGTGTACCCTTAATGACCCTTTGGCCAGTTGCATGCATAATATAAACTCAACTACTTTTTCCTTTAGCTTGTGGTCAAGTAGTAAAGAAGCAAACAGTGGAGTCAAGGTGCAAAACAGCCTGGAGGGAGGAATTTCAAGGAATTACAGCCAAATATTACAAATGTTTGTCCCCCTTTTAGTGGAAGGAAGATGACTAGTGGCATAATATCTGTGCAAAAAAAGTCAACATCCATCCTGAATGATCGTTCACCAAAATAAAATTTTGCAGCCCCTGCGCTACATCTTTCCCTTTTCTAGGATAATGACGATTTTAATGGTTTGCCTGTGTTTTGCACAAGGCAGCCCGGCTCCCCAGGGAGGCAGGACAGGGCCGGGCCCATCCAAGGCGCTCATTCCCCAGGGCAGGGCAGCCCAGGTGCCCCGCGCTCGAAGGGAGAGCGGCGGTAATGAACCGGCGGTGGGAGCCCTGCCACTGTTAAATTTGTAGCCAATTAGCCGTGTTGCACAATTCCAGCAGAGTAACACCAGTCTCTATAGACTCGGTATAGAGAGAGAAATTAGTTTAGACAAATACCTCTTAATCCCTTGTTCTTGGCTGGGTTGGAGCGCCTACTGCTAAGTGCTAATGGCACGGGGAAATCCCAATTTCCAGTGTCAAGGGCTTCGAGGAATCAGGCTATTAAAGAGAGACATTTATTTTGCATTAGCTTTGATCAGCAGCTCCTGGGTGAAATCTCCTTAAATAAATACCCCGTGCGGCCTCTCGCTTGGGGAGCGCGGGCTTCGGGCCGGGCCGGCGGCTGAGGGAGAGGGCGCCGGGGCCGCCTTGTGCTGGGGCTCGCCCCGCGGGAGCAGAATCACGGAATCACTGAGGCTGGAAAAGACCGCCAAGACCATGGAATCCAACCTGTTACCGAACACCACCCTGTTAACTGGACCATGGCACTGAGTGTGCCACGTCCACTCTTTCCTTAAACACCTCCAGGGACGGTCACTCCACCACATCCCCGGGCAGCCTATTCCAACGTCTACTCAACCTTTTCTATTAAGAAATTTCTCCTAATGTCCAACCTAACCCTCCCCAAGCGCAGCTAAAGACTGTTCCTCTCATCCTGTCGCAGGCTGCCTGGCAGAGGAGGCAGCGGCCTGCCCGGAGCGGGCACTCGCGAGGATAAGTGCGGGCAGGAACCGGGCGGTGCGGGAAGGCACCGGGCCCAGCGGGGCGGTGCGGGCCGGAGACGGTCGGAGCCGGTGCGGTGCGGGCTGGAGCCGGGGCAGTGCGGGCAGGAGCCGGGGCAGTGCGGGCTGGAGCCGGTCGGAGCCGTGCGGCGCGGGCAGGAGCCGGGCGGTGCGGACCCAGCCGAGGCGGCGGCGGCGCTTGGGCGATCTCGCGCTGCCCCCCGGCGGCCGTTCCCGGCCGCGCCGCCGCTGCCCCGCCGCCGGCTCCGGCCCACGGCGCTGCCCCCGCTCCCCGGCGCTTTGGCAAGGGCAGCGCTGGGTCCCCCGCCCCGTCCCGCTCGCAGCCGGGCCCCTGTTCCCGGGGCTGTGCGTCCCGCAGGTCGGTCGGCTCTCGGGCAGGGGAAGCCGTGCCTTGCAGGGCGAGCGACGCTGGGAGCCGGCGGGGCCTCTCCCGGAGCCTCAGCCCGACCCCCGGGGAGGCGAGAGAGGCAAACCCGCACGGCCTCGCCTTTCCCGCAGCGAGAATGGGTCGACACCCATTTTAAATATTAAAATGTCGCCGTTTGCAACGCAAAAGCTTCGGTGTTGCAAATAAAGCTCAAGGAGGGAAATTACTCAGTGAGCGTCGCTGCGCCCTGTCCTCGTGTCAGGTAGCTGGAACCTTTCCATGGCATCAAAGGATAATACCTCGCACCGGGGGCTGCCGTGAGGCACAAGAGCGTATTTTTACACTTCAGCCTTCCCGTGTATTCCAGATGCAATTTGCCAAATGATACTGACGTCTAAATAAGCTAAACATATAATAAAAGATGAAAATTGTATGGGAATCTTCCTGGACACAATTATTAGGCCCTCATGACATTATTTAGGTGCTCCAGAAGCTTCTGGGACTGAGGGGAAATTGCATTGACACATGCAAAGTAACTTAGGAACCGACCAGCATTCCAGAATTTTCAGATCACAGAGTGGCATGCTGGGGAAAAAAAAAAAAAAATTATTGCTCCTAAATACTAATTGCATGCACTGGGTCTTGGTCCATAATTGGAATGTGAACAATGTGTACACATAAAATGTAGCAATTTCTGTACTTATGTAAGTAGCTGTTATCTAAAAATTACACAGCTTACTACTGTGTTAAGTTTATGACGGCTTCCTGGCATTGCATGGACACACAGTACCTGCAGAAGGCACCTGCTGGGTTTCTGAATGCATCAGGTACATCCCAGCATTTCTGTGACTCTGGAGGAATGCTAATAGCATGACAGTAGCACAGCAGGCCCCGCAGCAGACTGGTGTGGAGGGAGGATGAGCAGCGCTGGCTACATTAGGGCCACTTTGCAAGCATCTAAAATAATTTTGTAGATGAAATACCCATATATTAAGCAAGGATATGGAGATGGAATGGGTGAAACTTGGTTTTCTGAGTGTTTGGCTTGTAAGTACCCAATTATTTTTCAGCTGTAAATAACAAATGTGGCTGCAAGTCCCTGCTTACCTCTGAGCCTCTTCTTCAAGTAGGACACTGGCTCTTGTGCCATGGCCTTCTAACATCCAGGTTAATGATCTGGTCTGCTCTGATCACATTTTCCATGCCCCTTGGTGTTTATTCTTGGGGTTAGCATCTGTTAATGCTGTGGTTGTGTCTCTGTTGTCAGGAGCTAATAGCCATAAGCTGCCTCTCCAGGGCAGCCAGGGTGGGCTTTTCTGTGTGATGGGGCTTCTGCTCAGCTTGGAGTTGTGATTCCAAGACATGAGCCTGGTTTATGGAACTTTGCTGCCATCCTTTCTGCTGAGTGCTCCCACTGGGTGTACTTCCCATTGTGGAGAGTTGCAGGGATCAGCTGTCAGGATGGGGTATTGCAGGGATGGTGCTTGGCCATGAATCATGGCTAATTCTCTAGTGAATCAACACCTTTGAGTGACAGAAACATTTAACAAGAAATTCCCAACTGCCAGGCTCTTAACTCCTTGGCACTGGGAAATGTGAGGATGACTGGAGACCTCCACTGTGGCTAAGATACCCAGTGGCTAAGGTTAACACAAAATGAAATTCACATTGGAAATAAATTGTGGTTTTTTAACATTTAATTAACTATTCAGACAGATTGCCAGGAGGTGTAGCAGAAATTTTTTTCATTGCTTTTAAGTTTTTAAATGAAGACTGGTTATCTTTGTAGAAGATATACTCTAATCCAAATGTAAATTGTTGGGATCAATGCAAGAATTACTGGATGAACTTCTCTGGCCCTTGCTATGCTTCATGTCAGACTAGATGATGCTAACAATCACTTGTGGCCATAAAAATGTATGAGTAGTAGAAAATTATAAGTTTGAGAAGAATAAAATGATATGAAATTAACTCCATAACAGAAATATTTTTGCAGCATAAACTCCTCTTTAACTTCTCTTGCATTATTTCACACCCTCACTGAAAGCAGCACAGATTTATTGTTGCATGCTCATGTTAAAAACAATGGTTGACAAACTTCAATAAGAAAAATTAATGTTGTTCAACAGAATGGGAACTGACTCCCAGCAAAAGGTTTGTCTGACCAGTTAATTTGCTACTCAGTTTCCTTATGGAGGAACAACTTCCTGCAGCCATTGCTTGTACTTGACTGACTCAATTTTTAGAAATTCCCCCATTTAAGATACATTTATGATTGAATAGGTGGTTGACTTTAGGTAATAGGTAATTGAACAGGTAATCTCTTTCTTGATAGATTAGTGTTATTTGTATTTAACCCTCTCAGATCATGGTTTCTCAAGAGCTCGAAGCAGGTTTTCAACCTCTCGGTGTTGTCCCAATGATCCTGAGAACAACCCACGGACTTCAACAGGAACACAGTTACCTACTGGGACCTTACATTTATTAGGCATGTTCAAAAATCTCTGTAAATGAGTGGGAGTTGGAGTATAGGATGAACACAATTCCTGTGTGACTACCTAAGCCAACTCCATGTGAATTAAGTCCACTGAAGTGAATAAAAACTCACTTCAGTGAACTTATGTGAAAAGTGAACCAGCTTTTTGCTTAATGAGAGTATTCAAAGAGAAGAATGAAAATGAAAGCAAAAAGTCAAATCAGTCAAATATTCTTCACTTGGAGAAGTATATTTTTTTAAAATAAAAAGAAGGTGTGAAGGCCTTGTATTGCTAATATTTTTTCTTACCCTTTCTCAAACTTAATTCTTGAGGAAAGACTTGATCTGCCTGGAGTTCAATCATGTTGTGTGGTTTTGCTTTATTTTGGAAGGTGGAAATTTTTGAGTTGCCTGTTTCTATTTTGAATGAGGTGAAGCAATAAATTCTGGTTTTGACACATTTGAGATTTTCAATACTTTCTTCCTTTGCGTAACAGAGACCTGGCCCAGGTTTCTTTCTGAGACATTTTCAGTGAGAAACTGTCTGGGCTTCTCACTCCTTAACAAGGAAAAAGACAACCCTATTTTCCAAAAGTTTTCCACATTAAGAGAGACAGAAGAGAACTAGATACTTCCTATATGTGATTCATCTGGCTATTATCAGCTGCTACATTAGGGTGAGGTAATTTGCAATTTGAAGAAATTTCTCTACAAGGGCTATGGATTATGAGCTTATCTATAAATGTCGGCATTGAACATTAACTAGGTGTTGGCCATTGAACATTAACTAGGAATAAACATGAAAGAATAGAGAAGGAGAGAACAGGAGACAATATTTTCCAAAAATACTTAATAGGGAAAAAACTAAATGCTTGAAAAGCAAAAGTGGTCTGTGGATTCATAGAAAAGGAAAAATAGTCAGGAGGCAGAAGGAACATACAGAGGGCATAAAATAAAGAAATTATCTTTTTCCCTTTGCTGGAGCCCAGATGGGAAAACAAGGGTGGCTATGTGTTTTCTTGTAGCTGTAGTAGTTGAAGTCTGGCCAAAAGAGGAAGGCAGCCACTTGTTTTCAACAGAATGTAGCCCAGTGGTAGGGCTTGGAAAACTGATGAATGTTGAAATCTTCTTAATACATCTTTGCTCAGCTGAGTGCCTTCTCTGATACTGCTCTGGCATCCTGTAATGTAACAAGCACTTGTAGCATCCAGCACATTATGTAGTCCTCTTCACTTGCCCTGCCTTTCTCTGGCAAACAGCCTGTGTTTGTGTACAGCTGGTAGTGTGAGAAGAGATGGGTACCATCCCAACACAGCAAAATATCAGGAGGGAAGCTCCTCTCTCCTCTGCCTCCCCCAAATTCAGCCTGAAGCTGCAGCCCAGCCTATCCCTACTCAGCACCCCCAGAGTCAGGGTCAGGGTGGGTACATCTGCTCGGGTGACTTGGGATAGCACTGGGAGCATTCCCAACACTGGAGCTTGAATGTGCTGTTAAATTTAGAAAGTGGTCCCTGGCAGAGTTCTGGCCTGGGACGGCTAACATTCTCTCAAACAGCTTTAGACACATTCAGTGCTTTCAGATCCAAGTACCCTTTAACCATCAATCAGCTGAGAATATTTTCTCTCCAAGTTTTTCTGAGATTTGCATATCTAGGCTGTGTCTAGTGTCTCCTTGAAGGTTGCTGTAACAACTGTGCTTTCTTTTTTGTCTCACAGACTTTCAAATCTCCCCAAAATTCCTTAGCCTTGGAAGCACCTCTTTGTTTGGACTGTTGCACATATTGTCAGTGCGTGGCTATTGATTCAACAACTCAGTGGACAAAAGGACCATTCTGGATTCTTATACTTGCCTTTAAATGAAAGTTGTCAATTAGCCCCTTCAGTTTCAAAGGAGTTTAAGCTGACCAAACAATCTGACACCTATTCACTCACACAAAGGGGAAGAAATCAGAAGAAGTAAATATTGCATATTAAGTCTCCTTGTCTATGAAATCCAAAGAGTTGCCAAAATCTCTGATACTGTCTAAACTCTTCATTCCAGGATCTAAAGTGTGTATTCATGCCACCATTGTCTCAGCTGCAATTGAACACTGCAATGACTTTTAATCTGCTTGCTTTCGTCTCTCTCTTGTGTTCCTTGACCCTGGACCTGTCAAAATCACTTACTTTACTGCTCTGATTGTATAGTTCAGCTCTTTAAATCTCTCTAATTCCACTTTGTTTATTTATTCCATATTCTGTAGTTATTTCCCTTACTCCTTCAGCCAGAGAAACATTTGTTTTCTCTTATCATAACCTCTTAAACATCATATTGCTTTGTTGGATCCTGTTCCAGGGTTATGTATGCCTATAGAAGGACTCCGTATTTTGCTGGAAACTGGAATTAGTCCTCTACCCACCTGCATTACATTTTCTAAATATCCATATCTGAGTTTTTTCCTACACTTGCATCAACACACAGGATATAATTTTTATCCAGGCAAGGCATTTTTAGTGTATTGGAGTTCCCTACCTTTATGGAATTGATTCAAATCTCCAGAGCCTGTCTGTGATACAAGGGATGATACTAGGAATGAACAAGAAGTATTTCTGAAAATTACCAGACTAACTGGAAAACCAGGTAGGCCAAGGTGGTCAAGAAAGCAGCCTGGCTTTAGGTCCTATATTTTATGGTGGTCAAGCCTGGAACCATCTCATAGAATCACAGAACCATTTAGATTGAAAAAACCCTTTAGGATCATTGAGTCCAACTCTAAAGCTAACACTGACAGGTCCACCACTTAAGCATGTCCCTAAGTACCACCTCTCTGATATATCCCTTAGTGCCACATCTACATGTCTTTGAACACCTCCAGAGATGGTGGCTGAAAAGATACCTGATAAATCATTTCTGTTACAGCTCTCTAGGGACCTTGTCTAGGATTGTGAAAGATCATTTTCCAAATCTACATTCTGCCTGATTTCCAGAGGAGACTTCAACCCACATCTCCTACAGCTCAGGAAATGTCTAAAGTCCCAGGTTATATCTGTTTTTGATGTGTGTTTCTCTTTCTGCTCTGCTGAAAACCTACAACAGCTGTACCATCAAATCCAACTGTATGGAGGGACAGACCAGCTTAGGTGAGATCAGGCTTCGAAGCAGAGGAACTCTTAGAACAGATCAGCAGTTTTTTAGCAAAACAGTTTTTGGCATGAAAACATTGGTTTGTTAACCATGTTTTCTTGTAAAAGTCAAATCTATCTGAGTGTGGTTAGTGGTTCAGACACTGGTGATCTGACCTAATGGATTATTTTGTGTACTGCTCAGTGTCCTAGCCACCTCTCTTTCTCTACAAGTTTTCTTGAATTCTTCCTTGTATTTTCCTTTTGATTACAAAATTATTAGCCAATACTGGAGGTGGTGTGTGTATGTCTCATGTATTTTTCTTTTTTGAAAAAAAGAAAATCCATTTCTTTCTCTATTACTGAGAATAGAGTAATAACTTTCCTCTTTGTTGTGGAATATGGGGCATGTTTTTAGCCAACTCCATTTAATGTCTTTTCCAATAATCTATCTCTTGTGCAGATTTTCTTGTAAAAAAAAGTCCCTGCAGTAATTCACATTCTAGTTCTTTAAATATGTAATGACACTCCCTGTTATGAAATATATTAACTTCTCAGTCACATTTCCCATTACCCAGGAAGAAAAGATGCAAGGTTGCAGTCTACAGCTCTCCTGAGTCCTACTATGGCAGCTTCTGAAAGGGCTCCTGGTTTTGTGTCCTCCCAGGAGGAGTGGCTGAAAACGACAAGGATCTCATCTCATTTAATTTCATCTCTTCTCCCAGTGACCTGTGGCAAACCAGAGGCAGCCCTAAATACCTCAGAGGCAAGGTACAAGGAAACCTGTGTCAGACATATCTAATTTAACTGGCTCCTGAAGAAAGACTCTTTCCACCCTGACATTATTAAAAAAGGAAAGAAAACAAACCTCAGAAAACTGAAAAGCCTAAACAAACAAAAATTGAAGCTTTGAGGAAGAATGGGAAGTAGTTTTTCTCTGAAATTTCTGCCTTTTAAATGTTTTGAGCATTCCTCAATCCACAGAGATGCCTTATCTTCTATTGAGTCCTGTTGGATTCACTATGTCATGTGGTTGGGTTTTTCACATGTCAATTATGTGAAAGTGTGTCTCTTTTTGTATGAATTTTCAATCTTCCATGCTTAAATTTTTTGAAATGTCTTTTTGTTCTTGCCCTATGGTAAAAGGGGGGGGGGGGGGTAGAAGTGCTTCATCTGTCTTTTCTATCACACTCCTTATTTCCTTTGCATTCGATCATTTCCTCTTTTATTCATTTCATCTCATCTCTTAGGTAAACAGTCCAATTCTGTTCCATTTTGTTTCATTTTTGAGGTTTTCCACATCCCTAATTATTCTCATCACCCATCTTTGAACTCTTTTCCTCTGTGCTGTATCCTTTTTTGACATTTTAGGTGCAAATTGTCATAGGTGCAATTTAGATCACTTAAATGTCCAAGTCCCTGACTTATGGATGCAATCAGGGATTCAGACATCTAAGTAACTAGATTGCAGACACAAATAATTACACTGCAAAATGTGCCTGCAAGTTTTGTGCCCGTGAGAAATGGCTAAAGCCAGACTAAAGATCACAGCCTTAATCAAAAGCAAAATATCCCCCTCACCCTTTAAAGGAGAAAAGACCCCCTTCATTTGAACAAGGTACTAACAGAGAAAAAAAAATTGTTTAAACTCTATAGAGCTATATTATAAATGTAATAATGACTAGAATAATAGGTCAAAAGATGTAGAATGGAATAATATTAATAATAATAATTAATGAGAACCTTATTGGGAGAGAAGAGCACAGTGTGCACTGAACTTCCATGATAGACAGTGTTTGTCAGAAACATTTGCATGTTTCTGCCTTTAAAAATGAGACTTGAGATGGTTAACTTTGTGGCATTGAAATATTTCTGTCATTAATCTACAGGAAGAAGGTCCAAGACACTTTGCTCATGTCCATGATCCAATATTCTAGAAAATCCAGTCTTTTATTATTGAAAAATATTTTGAACCAGGTTTTATCATTCCTTCTCTTTACAAATTGAATGCCTTTCTTTGATGAGGTTTCAGCAGACTGCACAATTGAGGTCATGTTGTTTAGTGGGGTGCTGGTGGAAAAGTTGGAGAAGGAAGCACCTGAGAAACAGTAGTTGATGCAACAACCTCCAAGACTTGCACCTGGTGCTTGATCTTCCTTGATCCAGCATTTCTCCCTACTCAGAGGTCTGGTGTTTTAAGCTAGACTGTGTGACTGTCTAATAGGCAGTGAGGCAATGAATACAAAGACTTCTTTTCCATGGGTGGAGCAAACCAGGGGAGAAGCATTTTTGTCATTATTGTCACAAGACCAGGACCCAGCAACTCGGCAGCAGCGAGCACCAGCCTTAGCAATTGTGCAAATTGAAATGGGTGCAATGTGGGTGCTTCTCCTGTGCTCTGCTCCTGCTCAAACACATCTGGTGGGGTCTGTCTGTGACTTCCATGACCTAACACATGTTTTTCTACACACATAGCCTAGAATAGGCCAGAATAAGTTTTTCAGAGAAATGTGCATTTTAGTCTTTGACCATAAAGTAGCCAAGAAGGGATATCTACATTGTAGGCTTCTAAAATTCTTTGAGGTTATTTCCCCCTACCTCATTTTCCTCCCTGAAGAGGAAAAAACATCTCTCTATGCGTTCTGTTCTTCCAAATGATTTGAAAACTTGGCTGTACTTTTCCTTGCATTTCAGACGTAGTCAACATTTTCAACGACCTTTCTGAAAAACATCTGGGATTATGATGGACATGTGGCTAAGGTGTGGGCAGAGCTATGTGGAAAGCAGAATTAGAATTATTTCTCCAAAATATTAGTGCAGTTTCACATGCAACCACTTCTCTAACAAATCTCTAAAGAGTTTAGATTATATTGGTTATTTTATGCCTCAACTCTACCATTTAAAATTATTTTTAATATAATTTCATTGTGCTCTTCTTACAAAAAAACTTCTTATAATTTCTTTGGGTTTTGTTTTGTTTCATTTATATATTACAGAAGCAAGATGCCTGATAGCTTGAGGCCTTTACAACGCCTAGGACCCTTGAGTTTTTCTTTTCTCATCTCATCTCATCTCATCTCATCTCATCTCATCTCATCTCAGTCTTTGAAGTGAAACATATTTGTTCTTAGTCCTCCTCTTTTTTCTTCCTCTTCTTCCTGCTGTTTAATATTTGCAAGCTTTTCAAGGTCAGCTTTTCCTCTCTCTGCTCACCTTGTCCTGCTGACCACTGCATGGTGTCAGTTGCTGACCTGGCACCTCACCAGGCTCTTTGGTCCTTGCCCACCATTTGCTGTGAAAGGACAAGAGCATATGAAATGTTTGCCTAGTTCTTGCTTTGCAAAGGTTTCATGGCCATTCAGATGGCAGTGAAAACTTCATAGAAATCTATTAGGTAACAAAGACATCGTAACCATTCATTGCTGCTCTCAGAAATAATAATATTTGGCAAATTCTTTAGAAGACTCTTAAGCTTCACCTATCTTCAAGGACGGAAGAACCTTGAATGTTCATGTTTCAGTTTTTCTTGTATTCAGTAAGTTTTCTTGTGAAAAATCCCAGAGCCCTTAGCAGCAGAACACTGCAAAGTTGCAGTAATACCAGAAGATCTATGTCCTGGGTTTTCATGAGTTTGAGTGTGAGCATATGAGAGACTGCTGTGGTCGCTCACCTTTGTGTGTGCACTGACCAAAGCCTGGTCCTGTCCAGACAAGGTGTGAGCCTCTGTGCTTGATTCCTCTCCCTTCAGATGACAATTTGCTTTAGACTCCCTGTGTATCCAGAGGCAGGAGAGAGGCAACATGAAGGGTGACAAATCTCATTACCATCTAAACCCTTTCTTTGTTGCTGCTATGCAGACAGCAGTAGCCACTGCCTAACTTGTACAGCCTGGTAAGGTGAGATGGATATTTTGACCTCCAAGATAATTTGGTATTTTTTTTTGCCTGGCTATGCAAGGAAGAAAGCAATGAGATAATTTCCTTCCTCCTGTGCTTTTCTCAGCCCAAGGAGGCTGTGTTGCATGTGGATATGTTGTGATAGTCCTGTAACCATCCCAGCCCTCTGGGTCTGACCCTTTGTGCTTAGACCTCTTTCATTGTAAAGTGGATTTCTGTGGCACTTGGGTCTGGCTGTCATTTTACAGAATAGCAGATTGCAGTGATTGTTGCTTCCTCCTCTCTTCCTGCTGCTGGCAGTGGTTTTATTTTCTCAGTTTTAGAAGGCTCCAAGCAAGTGCTGCAATCCTCTACCTTCTCTAGGGACCTCCTTCAATAATAACCCTGGTCTGACTGAGCCTATTAGGGATTTTTTGTGGAGAAGTATTTAAACAGTAGGTCCTGTGATCAGGTTTGGGCATGAAGGAAACCCTGATTGGATTGAGGCTGTTGTAGGTGTGCAGTTTCTTCTTTTGTTGCTATGAAAAAGCAAGTCAGTAATGGAATATAGGTGCTCTGAGGTGCAGACATTGGCAGAGTAGAATTTCATACTAGACCAACTACCAAAATTCAGCCTCAGGTACTTGTCAGTCCTCTTTTGTCTGGTTCTCTAGCTCTTTACTGCATTATGTCCTTATTAATGAATACATTTTATTTTTCAAGTACCAATTCAGTTTTGGAGGGGTTTTTTTGTGTTGAAAAAGGTAGCATTTATTTTTTTTCCCCTGGAAGTTATGCAGAGTTCTTGGCATTTTAAGCACTGCGGGGTTGAATTAATTCTACTAAGGAAGGGTTTGGTCTGATTTACTTACGATGAACTCATTTCTGCTTCACAGAACCTATTTTGCCTGAAACATTCTTGTTTAAATAGAGTAATATTTTAATCTTGTGCTTTGGGTCCTTTTAAACCTGATTCTATTTTGTGCTCCTATTATCCCAATAACAGTTCAATTAGGAGTGGTTAAAAATCAAGATATTTATTTTAATTGCATGCTTATCTTTTGAAGGTATATTGCAGTAAATAAGGAACATTTGAACAAAAAAACCCTAACATTGCAACATGTCTTGTCACATTATACTTACCCTACACCTGATTTCAAATGTAAATTGCACAGCATTTAGCTCTAATGAAAATACTCTAGTGAAGGAAATTGTTAAGATTTTCTGGTGCTCCCCTAGGGGTAATATTAAAACCTCCATTACTAACATCTCACTCTGAGAAGACAAAATGTGCACTGAGAATACAAAAGCTCTGTTGGCATCTAAATGTGTGCCAATTAATTCGCAGTTACAGACCTGCAGATCTGTATGGAGATGTAAAAATAGGACCTGGGAAAGCTATTTAGATCCCTGTATAACAGGGCTTCTTGACCCTGGATTTCTAATGTTAGTTTAATCATGGCATTCTGCTTTCTATTTATTTATATAGTTGCCTCAATGAACAAATTAATAATTATACAGCACATTGACAAACATGCCGAGTAATATTTGCCAGATTTTAAATTAATTTAATTCAAGGGCCACTTCATTTACAGGATTCATAGGCACATCAAGGAGTAGCTTTTACTTCATTGCTATTCAGATTACACCAAGATTTTTCATAATTTTCCACTCTCCTTTTTATCTCTCACTCCTCCTTTTGCTGAGGAAGAAATTTAACTTGCTTTTCCAAATAGGTGGTTACTTTCAGGCAGGTGGAAAACAGGTAAATGATAGACAAACAGAAATGTAGATAAATACATGGGTAACATACATTTTAGAGAGATAATAATTTTTATTAGTGAAAAAAGAGCTCTAACAATGCACTTTTATTTTTCCATAGTTCCAATTTTCAATCTATCTCCTTTTGTTTTTCACCTACAGTTTTCTTTGGATATCATTTTAGTTTTAGTATATCTTATGATCCTGTGGAAGACTGTTTCTTTGTTGAACCTAGACTTAGTTACACAGAGGTGCTGTGCTTTATATTGTTTATAAACAGAGAGTTGATATTAGAACCAGCAGCTGGCTTGAACTGCAGTATTTTAAATGAGAAATATATGTCCCATGGCAGGCAAGTCAAACTTTTTAATGAAGGCTGTGTCCTTTGAGCAGGGAGAAGGAGATGATCATCAATCTTTAAAAATACTCCCCCACTTTCTCCAACACAGCCAAGTAAAAGGAGTTCGCAGAACAGTGCTGCTTCTCTTTTATGGTATTCTCTTTTTCTTTCCCATTTCATTATTCTTTTGGAAGAAACATGACAACCAGTATGTGAAAAAGACTTTTTTTCTCAAAAGGTGGTACATGCTATCTTGGCCAGTACATAGCAGGGTCTTCTGCTGGATTACAGAGAGTCTGAGACATATTTAATATCTTCTCCATATTTTAAGAAGAACTGAAATGGTGGGGAGATTAGTACCCCCTTATTATACTTCTTATAACTCATATGATCCGTGTTTTAATGTGTTTAATTATGGCAGTGCTCCCCTGAGATGCTGGCACTTAGAGATGCATCTTCAGTTGTAGAACAATACCCTGGAAAGCCCCTTTCATCCCTTTCTGATGTCACCTGATTTCTATCAAAAAATCCTTACCTTGGCACAGGAAATTGCAAAGGGGCCACTGCACTCAGCAACCTGAGTGACACAGCAGAGCCTGATCTGCCACATCCTCTCCCTGCATTGCCTCTGCTCCCTGTGGCAGCAGTGCTTCCTCAGAAATACTGCTCCTAGTTTGGTACCCAGACATTCCTTTCTGGGCTGAGCCCCCGTGGTTCAAAGAGCGCTATGAAATAGTCCTGTGGGTCACAGACAGGCAGTAGTTTGCTAAGCACAGATAACTTGCACAGCTGTGTTTGCTCTCCTACTCTTTTCTGAGTAAATCTGGTTGCAATGATAGCAGACTTTTAGGAGACAAGACCCTCAAAGACATGAAGTGCAATTAGCAATGGGGACTGGGTCTGAAAAGCTTTGGAGGAGCAGTGCTGTGTAATTGAGCTGAACTTCCAAGGTGTAGCCAGATGGTGAAACTGAGAGCTATCAATGAGGATCATCTCACCTGGCTTCTGGGGAGGGACTCATCTGCACCTGGATCTGGCAGTGAGGGATTGACTTCTGCAATGGATACCACAGGTCTAGGGCCTAATTCAGTTGCATAAACATGTTTTAAGACTCTTCCATGCATCTTATATTGTTGAAGACCTCTGCATGCTGCTGATGTGTGTGACAGAGGCTCTAGAGAAATCGATTTCCTTCAGCAGCTGGAGCCAGGCAGCATATGCTAAGGTATCCTTATTACCTGCTCTGGATAAATTGCACCTGGGTTTCACTAACCAGACCTGCATGAGCTGTATTGAGAGCTCAGACACCTCAGGAGACTACCGAGTCCTACATGTTGGTGCCTAAAATAAGGTATCCTATCTTGCAGTGAAGACCACCCTAAATATCTACTGGTAGGCAGAGGTAGGAAGATGAAACTCATCTAAGTATATTAGCAATGAGAAAGCAAGATTTAAAGGAAGACAAGTGAATCAGCTCCTCACAGCCCTGGCTCAGATGAAGGCTAAATTTGGAAATGAAAATTGTTTAGATGATACATGGGTCTCTCTGGAGAAATGTCTTAGAAACCATTTTAGGAGAGATCAGAGGGGCTGGGGGTGAATTGTAAAGCAACATTTGGACCAAATGCTTATTTCTAATTGGTGTGACGTGACTTAAAATATGGAAAACCAGCAGCTGGTGATGTGAAAGATAGATATGAGGAAGATAAAAGAAAACTGTGAAAAAAATTGAGAAATAATTTTTATGCCTTTAATGTACATCGCATTTAGGAAATTTGTGAGGTATCAATGAATAGTAAGGTTCTTCTCAGAAACAAATAGGAAATAGCTGTGCCTTGTGTAAGACATTAGCAGTCTCTCTTACGTCTGAACAACTTTTCATAGGTAAAATTGCTTTAGCTGGCACGATTATCACTGTTCACTGCTGCATTCAGCATGCTGCTCAATGTGATAATGAGTGATGTCTTTTTTCCATCACTTCAATACAGGTATGCAATTTATTCTGCCAGTAAACACTATTATAATGTAAAATTTATAATACAATATCTTTCAATGCCAGTCAGAGTGATAGTTTGAAGGAACTCGAATGTGTCTGTTATGTATCAGAGCAAACAAACCCCACATTAACAACAAAGTTGCTTACTTGGCAGAATGGTGCAGCTGCCTTGCTTTGCTTGCTGGGGTGCATACATTAACTGCAGCATTGCTCCCTGGAGTGTCATGGCCCCAACCTGCACAGTCCTCACAGTATCATGGGTGCCAAATGGAATGGGCACAATGATGTCATGTCAGGCATTTGGAGCACTAGGTTTGCCTTTTAATATCCCCACAGCTCAAGCACAAGGTCAGCAGTCCTGATGATCCTTGGTGTTGTTAGCCAGATAAACTCTCATGTTAATCCTGCACATTTAAGTTGACAATACAAATAAATACTTTCTGCTCTGTGTGTATGTGGGGGTAGTGTTCTTTCTTTCAAGAGCTTTTAGAATATATTCCAAATAACTTCCAATAATTTAAAAGCCTTTTAAAGAACAGGCTCTTCTTCCAATAATTGACAGGCAAGACAATACCAGAGGGGGAGGCGAGGTGGCGAGGGGCGGAGGTGTAGATTGCTCTATATAAAAGCTGCTAAATTATGTTGTCAAAATTATAGCAACATTTTTTTTGCTCAAAAGCCTTGAAAAATCACACTCCTCCAGTCCCAGACTTCTGGCTTTTGTTTGTTTTGTGCAACCAATCTAAAACTTCATGTCATGAAATCTGTTATAATTGGAAGCACATGTTGGATTCAAAATCAGCGCAGGACCAGGAACCCAAACATGTGACTGAAAACATTGTCTCTATTTTTACACATAACTACAAGAATAAAAAAATTTGGCTGGTGCTGGTGGTAACTGTGATGTGTGGGCTGGATCTTTGATTTTGTCTTATTTCCCATTCTTTGACAGGTTTTCTTGTGAGAAGTAACCTGTCTGGAGACCTGGAGATTGCACTCTAAGCTGACGTGATGAGACTCTTTTGACAGGGGGAAAGCCACTGACTACAGGCCCTTCAGTTGGGAATGGTCTCCATTGAGAACAACATTCAGTAACTTGCTGAAACAGGAGTCTCAATAACTCTACATTTCAGTTCAGAGATCTTGTTTACTGATTTCTCAGTATCTCTTCTAAGCTATAAAATCCTTCCTTCCTTCCTTCCTTCCTTCCTTCCTTCCTTCCTTCCTTCCTCCCTCCCTCCCTCCCTCCCTCCCTTCCTCCCTTCCTTCCTCCCTCCCTCCCTCCCTCCCTCCCTCCTTAATATGTTAGAGATTTAGTGACCTGATGTCTTCTACAATGTCTTTGCTCTTGGAGAGAAGGAAATCTGTGTCAAGGGTATATTCATGACCAAATTCATACTGTCTCTCAGATATTAATTGTTGCAGTAAACATGTGAAAAGCATGATGTGGTAGCTCTCCCTCTGGTCATTTCACAGTAAAATGATTTGCTCTAGAAGTAAGAAGCTGGAAAATTAAATTAATTTTTTTACTTGAAACATTCTAATGTATTTGTTTTTTTTTCTGGATATTTACTTTTCACATGTAACATGCCAAGCTGCAATTCATTTCTTGCTGTAGTCTTCACGTACCATAAAGCCTATATGGCTCAAATATTTCAGCATTGAAGATGCATTTGGAACATGATATGAAATATAATCTGAGTTTCTGTTCACTCTTCCTCCACATGTCATATCACTTATTAACACTTTCCCTTCATAGCAAGTCTAGATGATGAAGCTTCTATAAAATCTGTCTGTCTGACCAGCCATCTGTCTGTCTCCCACATACCAAACACAAAGCAAAGCTCAGTAGCTTGTGTGCACTTTTCAGCTCTGATCCTTACAGAAGTGTCTTATTAAAGTGGGAGAACAAACAACCCTCCAAAAAAGGGCTTAGAAAACAAGAATGTGCCTTGCACAAACAAGAGGGAGAGATTGAGATACTATTTCAGCTTGTGGTGTTCAGCTGTGCAAAAGGATTACATGCTGTTGTGCTTTATGGCATCTCTCTGCTGTAAAGGCTGATTAAAAAAGAGAGGTAAATTCTTGCTGTTGTCATCTGATGACATTTCAACAAACCTACAATATTTTTATTATTTTGAAGAAACCTTTCTAAGACTAAACTGTGTGCTTTGAGAAATGTACTTGCACATGATACCGCATGAGTTGAAAGTCTTGATATTGTTGACAGGTAGATGAATAGACTGCAGCCTCTTCAAGCTGCAAGACAAGGAAGAAATTGGTCTGGAAGCCTGCTGAAGAAAGGGACTCTTTGGCACTCTTTGGTGCAGTATGAGCAGCTCACCCTCCTATATGTATCTGGGGTAAGGTTTGTAGAATAGAACCATAGAATTGCAGAATGCCCTGAGTTAAAAGGGGTCCACAAGGACTGTCAAAGTCCAACTCCTGACACAGCACATCCCCTAGAGTCACACTATGTACCAGAGGTTGAACAAGCTAAGTGACCTCATATGCTTCTCATATGATTTTCCCTCTACACCCTTCACCACCTTTGTAACCCTCCTTTGGTTGCTCTCTAATAACTTTATATCTTTCTTGTATTTTGGTGCCCAAAACTGCATGCAGGACTCAAGATAACGCTGCAAGTTGTCACAAAATAGAGATGGGGGTTGTCACCTCTCTCCCCCCATCATTCTAGAATTCCTGGGAGATTTTTCAAAACAATAATATTATGCACACACACACACACACAGACACACAGAGGCACCTTTTCTGGGACTACAAAGAATGTTTTTATCCACACTTTTTGAGCATTGTGCCTCAGATTGCTTTCATACTGACCCAACTTGTAAGAGCAGTCCGTTATCCATAGAGGTAACTCTCATCCTTTTGGTCAGATATATGGATACTTTCCAAGATTTTTTTTACAATGATCCTTACTACCTAACTTTCAGCAATGATCCTAATCTAATATTTTATGTGCTAATTTTTGGCTAGTCTGCTGCTGTCAAATCCAGCAGTTTTTAAAGGCAGCCAATAAGCTGTGTTCATCATTGCTACATCTTTCTGCTTTATTTTATCCCCTGATGAGAAGTACTGCAAAGATGAATGGGATTTAAATAACTGTATTTTTTTGTCTATATATTTAAATGTACACACTATTTCAAAGCTAAATAATGTCCTGACAAGTGAAAACAGCGCCTGGCATGTAACTGAGAAACTAGTCTTGAATCGTATTGAATTTCTGGCCGAGTTTGAGTTCTATTTCCAGGTGTACCAGACCTGATGTTGATGCTCCTGACACATTGGGTACAGATATCATTTGTTTTCCTCTTAGTCTTGCACTTAACCTAGCTCTGCCTGGAAACTATCACCAGTGTAAATGAGAGCAACCTTTGTTTTTTCACCTCAGGTTTCTCTGTCTCATGTCGTAAGCCAAAGCAGTTCCCAGCTGCCACTTTAGAAAGAGAATTAAAATCAGATTGTGACTGATCCAAGAATCAGACCTGGAATGTGTAAGCCCGTTTTTGTCTACTCAAGTGCCAAGGTAACAAAACATTGTATTTCCAAAATATTGAAAAATATATTTTCATATGTTCATGTGTCTCAAGAATCAGTTTGTTACCTGTAAGAAAGAGTTTGCCATCAATCTGTGAAGAATGCTAACTTTATTCCACTAAGTGCTACACCCCTCCCAAAAAAGTGTCAGGAGTATCTGCAGGGGAAGGATTGTGATCAAGGAAGCACTTTTTGTAATGAGACTAATTCTAACATGGTGCTATAATCATATATGCAGGGTTACCAAATGATTTGCCTTTGCAGTAACTCTTATGACAGTAAATACCAAAGTAATAATTTGTGTCTGCTACATTTTGTAAGCTGTTGTCAAACAGATAACCTGGCTACATACATGCTCAGAGCTGGTATCTCCTGCTGTTCAGCTCAATGGACAAGGGGGCTTTATTCATGGAGGCACTACATGAATGTAGGTTCAGACTGTGCATGGAGGTGCTCTGGTACTTGCAGAAAAGCAGTAAATTCTTTCTGAATAGCACTTATATTAGCTACTGGAGATGAGTGTTTGCTTTTTTGTTTTCTTTTGCAATAACATAATTTTCTGTGGATAAATTCTGTTCATAATTTATACTTTGATACTTCATTCTGTGTTTTTTTTTGTCGGGTTTTTTTGGTTGATCTTTGTTTGTTTGAATTAAATGTATTTCTTAAATAAACCAAATAAACCATCTTTTTTTGTCACTGGAGATGAAGAAGTTACTGGGCTCTTTCTCACCCATTAACTCTGAAACAAATAAGATCTTCCATCAGATAAAATAAAGTGAGTCAAACTCAGTGCCATGATAGATCACTTAATTAACCAGCAGGGAGAGCTGGTTCTTTAGTAAGAATCACCTGCTGGTCAAGATGAGGATTTACAATTTCCTCTTCTTTAGATTAGGAATTTATGTATGAGATAAATCCAAACAAATGCTACATACTGGAATAAAGTTATGAACACCTCGAGGCTCCACTGTAAAAAGCCACTGTTTCTTGCCCAATAAAAGGCTTTCAGTACAACTGTATCTATGCTATTTACCAAGTAGGAAGTGAGCATAGGATTCCAATAGTTAGGAACTGCTCTTGCCTTGATTATGCCTCCTTCACCCATTGCTGGCATTCATTAAGGCTCAGATTTTTCAGCCATTGTTCATATTAAGCAGGAACATCAAATTGCCCAGGTTTAGCCGTGCATTGAAGTCTCTTCCAGTCTGGTGGCATCTAGTCTAGGGCCCATGAGCTTTCCTGGTGCTCACTTAGTGGGTCTTTGTTTGCTGGCTATGTCTTGACTATATTTTAAAGATAGGGACAGTCTTTTCCATCTCCTGATATTTCAGGATAAGAGGAATTGAACAGTATATAAGCCATAGGGAGTTATGTTTCCAGAACAAATTTCTGGCACAGGAAATATTTTACACTTTGGAGGTGAAGGACTGCCCAATATTAAACATTATGAATCAAATTTTCACCTCTCATTGAAATTAAATCAAAAGGGGGAATATGTCTGAATATGTCTTATCACAAGTAACAAATGACAGGATGAGAGGAGATGGCCTCAAGCTGCACCAGAGAAGGTTGAATTCAGCTGTTAAGAAAAATTTTTTCACAAGTGGGGTTGCCAAGCATTGAAAGAGGCTGCCCAGGGAAGGGGTGGAGTTGACATTCTTGGAGGTATTTGAAAGATGAGTAGAAGTGGCAGTTGTGGATATGGTTTATTGGTGGTGCTGGGTTAGCAGTGGGACTCAATGATCTTACAGATTTTCCAACCTATATGTTTCTATGATTTAATAATTCTGTGTTAATATTCCTCCCCTCCTGTTTTTTCTTTTCTCTGATGCAGAATTTCATTAAATTAATTCAGGAATTTAAAAAAATATTACCTTAAATAGCAATTAATTTCTGAGTTCTGTTTTTTAGCATTTTACAAGGTAAGTTTCTTGGTTCCAAGTAAAGATTTAATGTTTATATTTTCTTTATGACAGTTTGGTAAAGAATTTTGTTTTTAAGCATTAATTGCTTGGTTTTTGAGTAGTTTTTTATGATATACTTTCATCTCAGATGATCAACATTATAATTATCACCTAAAATTTAGCCTTAGCAGTGGTACTGATACAGAACATTACATTCTGAATGCTCACTTTAAATTATAACCATTTTTGACAGCTGTGCTACTATGCATTATCTAAGCAAAGTAAATGTATAGGGTGTTCAAGTGTGTGTGTTGATGTTTTTAAGCCAGTCACTCAGAAATGAAGCTTTTTCTCAGGTATGAACTGGTTTGCTGTGTATTCTGAACAGCATCTCTGTGCTCTGTTATATAACACAGGCTAGTTTCCTATAGAGGGGCCATATAAAGGGCTACTTCCTACTGCTCTCAGGTGTTTTGGCAATTGAGGATTCACTTTTTGTTATGACAGTGAAATCTCCATAGCAGGGATGACTTCCAAAGAGAGCAAATGAAAGGAAATAACACTTTTCATTAGTCATAAAATGATCATGTTCTTTTGCTAGCTGAGACCAAGCTGATGATGCTTCTGTACACTGGGGTGCATTGTGCCTTTCTGGTTAAAAAAAAAAATAATTACCTCGAATGTGTGTAGCATAAACACTGAGAGATTTCTGACTATGTAAATAGTGAAGCTGCTGATAGACCAAAGCAGGTAATTTTGCTGACTATTTTGCTATCTTTGACAGGTGCCCTGTGAATATGTGCTACTTATTGCTTATAGTTCAGCTTATTGGCTAGGAATCAAATTTTACAGGATAAAATCCCACACTTTGAGAGATTTGCTCCTTTGAGGCCACTCAGGTGGCTGAGAGAAAAATACACATCTTCTAGGACTGGCAGAGAGCTGGGAAAGGGTAATTCTTTTCCAGCTGTGCCTCCCAAGAACGACCCATAATGCTGGCTTTGGGAAGCAGTGAGTATGTGCTGCCAAGTATGTTTTAGTGGCACATGACTGTTTTTAAAGCTGCTGCTTGCTGTGACCCTTGGAGGCTTTTAAACTAATCTGTATTTAGCTATTATAGCATCTCTCCACCTCTGGAGGCTCATCTTTGACCATCTGTTTTTGGAGGATGAAAAATGGTTTGAGTTCCTTATTTGTGTGCTGAAATCAGGGGAATTGGTAGAGTGCTATAAAATTGGAAACTTGGACTTTATCTTCCATTTACAAAGAGGAACATTTCTATTTTTATTCACCAGGGAAGGCAACATTTGCAGCTGACTGGAGGAAGAGGCCAGATATACTCAAAGATGTTGAGAGGCACTAATATATGGACTGACCAATTTATGGAACAGGATGAAGGATGGGAAACAAGAGAATTGTGCCAAGAGAAATTATTTCAGTCACTCAATGTGCCCTGAAGTGTTCTGCATAAACTTCAAGGTGGGATGGGAGAAAGAGGGTTTCTGCTTTCTTAACTGCATTGTAAATGCAACAGGGAGAGTGATTAATGGACTAGGTGCTTATGATCTGTAGCACAAAATGAAGCCAAATATTGAAGTCTTCCATGTTTCACACATTTATACTTGCTTCAAACAAGAGTTCACATGTGAAGGACAGGCTAACAACACTTGCTAAACTGCAGGGACATGTAGTAATAAACCCTCAATTTTCCTTGTTTCCCAAACTATTGATGTAGCAATATGCATCCATTCTGGTCAGTGGAAATGGTTTTTGCAGGTTGAGTAATCCTTTGTACTGTGCACCACTATTATTTTCCTCTGGAGTCTTCCCACTGCAGAAAATTCTGTGTGTTTGTCTCTTTGTGTCATTACTGTTGTGAAATACGTGCCTGGATTGGTGAACTCTGAGTCAGATTTTCTGCCCCTTTGCACTGCTTTTCATGCCTTTCACCTTTACTGACTTCAGCAGTGCACAAACTCAGAGGCTTTAATTAAATGGACAAATTCTGCTTGTGTTTGTGTTGTGATGAAGGCCTGGGTATTCCTTTGGGTGAAGATGAGTGTGACTGAGGTCAAGATGTGGTCCATCATTATCTCTGATGTAACAGTGTGAAGGAAACAATCATAACTACTTTGTTTTTTGGCTGTTGGTATGAAATCAGTGTTGCTTGGTCTGTTGTGCCATTGTTCATCTCTAGATGCAGACCTCAGGTAGGATGAACCAGGAGGGATACTGAGCACCCTTGCTGCAGCTGACAGTTGTCAGAAGAAATCTTGGAAAAAAATTATTTTCTCAACTTGCTGGTGACCTTAACTTGGTCTTTATAGAACACATCTTGACTGATGCATAATTGTATCCTGAGAAATTTGTTTGCTCAAATTTTAAAGGAAATAGTTATTTTTTATTCTGTTACTTTACAATGCTTTATCAATAAAGGCAAAAAAACATTGTTTAAATGGAGTACCTCAATGATGCAAAAAAAGGAATCAATTTCTTACAGCAGTGCCCGTCTCTCTAATGGAAACTCCCAGAATGGATGGGCTTCTGTTTCTTACTGCAAGTGTTAGCTATCATGTAGAGGAGATATTGCTCCATCAGAAATCATGCCTAAACCTGTTATTCCAAGGAGACATTTTTTTTTATAAAGAAGTGATTTCTTATTTTAAAGCCTTGGTAAATAAACACATAAAAAAGGGGTTCATAGAGAGACATGGCCATAATTCTGGGTGGGAAGCTATGATGCTAGTTTACTTCATTTTGTTTTAGAGAAGGGGACAGAGTTAGGCATGAGCAACAAATCTATACAAAGTCATTTATCAAGCTTTACTGGAGTCACTGTGATGTCCTTGGAAGCAGACTGCTTCATTTCTTACATGCTCTGATGTGGAGGAGAGACTGCTGTTCTAAATCTCAAACATTGAGTAAGGTAATGTACAAGCAGCTGGCACTAGCTTTTAGTAAAAATTCAGGAATGTACTAACACAGGAATAGAGCAACTACAAATTATTTTGACAAATTATTTGTTGTCACACAGAGGTTGGCTTCCCTGTACTGATTGTGCTGCAAGATTTTACTGTCTTTTCATCATCTTACTGAAGATCTTGGACACTGAAAGGTGCGTGGTCAATAGATGGCAGCAAGTCATTTAGCCTGACTCTTCCCTCTTCTGGGCAATCCTCTGTGCACAATCAGTGCTCACCCTCTTCTTTTAACAAAACATCTTCTTCTTCTTTGCAATTCTAAAGGCTGCAATGAGATGTATAAGCCAATGACAGTTAATCATGTATTTCATCAAAGAAATATCCTCTTGCAGATATCTGGTGTGTCTGTTTTTTCAAACCCCCTCACACAGTTTCACCTCCATGTTTCTTCAGTCCAACAATTATAAACCCCTTTAATTGGGATCCAGAGTGAGAAGAATTAATAATTTCCTGTGGAAATGCTTTATCAAGGCACAGCAGAGGAGATGGTGCTAGAGGGGAACATCTACACCTTACACAGCTACCCCCATGAAGACCTTACATGTTGTCATGGCAGTGAGTGAAGCTGGCAGGAAGAAAAAGTTGATGACAGGAATTTACTGAATGAAGAAATAAGCAGTAATTCTTCAAAGTACAGGAGCTGAAAATAATGTTGCTCACAGAAATTTCCTTTCCAGGAACTGCAGTAGAAACTCATTATATCTCCCAAACTGACTGCAGTTCCCAAAAGGAGTTTTCATCTGTTAGTTTAGTTTAGGAGCTTTGACACCAGGCTTTCTCCAGTCACAGTGCTGCCTCTGACACTAATCTTTTGTGCAGCTTTGAAAATGGATGAGAAAATCTTTTGATGAAATCTGTAGGAATCCAGAAAATGAACCAGTATATGACCCACCACACAGTCTTTCTCCCTGTAACCTTGACTGTTCCCTGATATTCCAATATAACTGTCTTACAGCAAGAAATTCCTGTGAAGGAAGATGAGGGAGAGGCATGCTGGTTTTACTATTAATCTCTTGCAAAGCTAATTGTGATTACAGTAGAAAATAATTATTTTCTCTGTGATATTGTAAAATCAAGCAACTGGAAAATCATTGCCAAACTTTTAAATTTTCTAGAATTACCATTTTGCTGAGTGATTGGTGGTGTTTTGCTGTGAGTTGATACACACCTGATAATTATACTGACAATATTGACACCTTTGAATGTTCTCATAGAAAGTTAAGATTCATCTGAGAAAGGATAGGTAATATCACATTCTAAAATTAAAGATGCAATGATAAAACCTTGAATTTCACTGTTTAGTTATTAAAAGTGCATTTATTTAAGAGAAGTCTGAGAAGTCTGCTTTACATCCTCATTTTATTTTATGTATGTATCTTACTTTACAGCTGTTCTAAGGATTTGATACTTGAAAGGTTTATAAAACCAAGCTATATAAAGACATTTGAAAACAGAATCAATAATTTCTTACATAACTAGAGTAGCAGCATTATTCTGGAGATCTTAAGACGTATATTCAAATGTTAAATAATACAGGACCATTGTGAGGAGAACAATTGTGAATATGTTCATATTATCAGTGAGTAAACTAGTCACAGAGCATATTCTAAGACTGCTGGGAATACAGTAATGACTCCTGCTTGACCAACTTGGTAAAATTCTGGTTTGGTAGATGAGGGGAAGGCAGTGGATGTTGCTGACCTTAATTTCAGTAAGGTTTCCCATAAGATCCTCACAGACAAGCTGATAGGATGGGTAGGATGGGCAGACAGTGAGGAGGATTATAAACTGGCTGAGTGGATGGGCCCAGAGGGTGATGATCAGTGACATGAAATTGGAGGCCAGTAGCCATCAGTGTAATCCAGGGGTCAATACTGGGTCCAGTCCTGTTTAAAATCTTTGTTAATGATGGGGAAGGTTGTGCCCTCAGCAAGTTTGAAGATGACTCAAAGATGGGAAGAGTGGCTGGTATCCAGCCATCTGCCATCCAGAGAGGCCTCATCAGGCAGAAGAAATGGAATGACAGGAGCCTCATGAAGTTCAACAAGGAGAAATGCAGTCCTGCATCTGGGGAAGAACAATCCAAGGCACCAGTATATGCTGGGGGCTGCTCAGCTGGAAATAAGTTTGACAGAAAAGAACTTGCGGGGTCCTGGTGAACACCAAGTTGAACATCAGCCCCCAGTGTGTCCTTGCTGCAAGGAGGGTGAGAGGATCCTTGTCTGCCACAGGCAGAGCATTGACAGCAGCTTGAGGGAGGTGATGCTCCTGTGTCAGCCCTGGTGGCCACACCTGGAGTGCTGTGTCCAGCTCAGGGCTCCATGTAGGGGAGACAGGGACATATGGGGAGACAGAGAGAGCTGGGACAGTTCAGCTTGGAGAACAGAGTGGGGAGTCTCAATGTGTAAATGGGAGGGTACAAAGAGAATGGATCCAGGTGCTATTCAGTGGGGCCCTGTGACAGGATCAGAGGCAACACTGAAACACAAGAGGCTCCCTCTGAACATCAGGAACCATTTTTTTACTGCGAAGGAGACTGAGCAGATGTTGCCCAGGGGGGTTGTGAGATCTTTCTCCCTGAAGATGTCCAAAAGCTGTCCATACATGGTCCTGGGCGTCTCTAGGTGGGTGTGCTTGAGCAGGTGGTTGAGCCATGTCACCTCCCAAGGTCACTCCCAACCTCAACCATTTTGTGGTTCTAACTAGGATTCCTTACTCAGTATTTATCTAACATATACTCTAGAAAATCCATATGAACCTGGATATTTTTCATGCTGTGTCATGTTTCTTACTCTATTCATGTTCTAAAGTAATATACCTTTTTTAGGATAAATTCTTTCTTTTTCTTCTCAAAGTTATGCTGTTTCTTCTTTGCACTTCCTGCTTCCACACTGATTTTCCTCTTTCCCTCCTCTTTCTTCCTCCATCTGTGTGGATTCATTTTCCCTATCATGATATTTTTGGCTGTTCAAGGTGCCCACCCTGCCTTTCTTTTTCACTCCTCTCTTGCCAGAAAGCCCAAATCTCTACCATCACAACTATTTTCTTCCTTTTCTTCCTTCAACAGCAGAGATCGTATCTCCAGCCTGTCCCTCCTTCTATCCCACTCCACTTTCTCAATCCTTGCTATGAAATCTCCTTGACATTTTTTCCTAAGCCTTTGCTCATCTCTCCTCCTGCCCTCTACATCTAAAACAAATCACTCATCCCAGTTTTGTCACTAAACAAGATTTCAAAAGAAATAATTAAAAAATGAATAAACATTTCCCACAGTACCATAAGCACTGAGTGTAGGCAAGGTTGTGCTGTTATGATTATAATGAAAAAGAAAAGCTATCTCTGGTAGTGTCAGTATGTCTGGTACCTTCAATATCTCTCATTTCACACTGATATCTGCTTCTGTTTTTTTTAAGTTGTGGAGTGCCTCTGGCTTCTGCTGTCCACGTGGGAGAAGGAGGAGGGCTCAACATGAGCAGTATGGCTTGATATGAGCAGTCTGACTCTGCCAGCTGGAGTTTAAGTGCCCCCTTCATTCGTCCCCTAGGACATCTTTGTTGTGACTTCTGACATGGCACTATGGGTTTTATTATTATCACCTATTTTATCACATCTTTGACAACTACAGCCCCCTCTCACCTACAGGTCACTTTTTCCTTTTGTCTCTTCTGAAGATGCAGTGGTAAAGTCCCAGAGTGAGGTGTAAACTGAAGCCTTTACTACCCCTGTATGTGATTGTTTTAAGAGAATTCCTTTGTGCGATTCTGTCCCCCACTGTCTGGGGTTTTTTGATATGATTCTCTTCTCTCTCCCACACACACAATGACTCCTAGTCTTGCAGTTGATATTGATGGATTGGTTTTCATGTTGTGTTTCTTTTTTTGTTTTTAACCTGTGTTTGGTGCAGGACATCAGGATCTGAGTGACCTGAGTCCTGCTTTAGTCTAAGTCTGTTAGGCACCTTCAGGCAGCTACTACACTACAAACATCAGATTAATTGCTCTTTTTATCAGCATTTAGGCAGGATGTAAATTTGAGGGCAGCCTTAAACAATTTGCAGCTCATCAGGAATCCTGGAAAGAGGGAATTATGGAAGGAGGGTGTTATATAATAAAGAAATATGGGGAACCTTCCTTTTGCCTCTGACAGTCCTTCTGACATTTTCAGATGCTGAGTCAGTGCTTAATCAAGCATCAGTTCTGTGAAAACTCACAGGCATGAAGCACATGAATCAGCCAGTATACACTGGCAAGGATGTCCTTGGATTTTGGTGGGGTCGGAGCCCAATTCCAGAGTAATCCTACTGACCACTGGATGTCACTGCGACACTGCAGGAATGAAAATTGAGGCAAGGATTTGCAAAAGTCTCCAAAAAATTTAAGAGCACGAATCCTTATGACCATTATTTCAACTCTGGGAATTTCCCTAAAATTAGCTGTTAGCCTACATGGCAGTGGTGGAATAGTGAGCTTTGATTTTGAGAGTTAGACACTCTAATCTATCAAAAAGTGTATGAATTAGTGTCACTAAAAAGTGTGTGTGTGTGTCTCAGAAAGGGGATTCCCAAAAGGGATTCTAGTTACACTGTTTTCTGTCATTGATACAGTGAAGATTTTGATGATAAATGAAATTAAATTGTATTGTTCAAATTAAAAAAAAAGGCAGGACTGTTGGAGATTTCAAGAGATTGGTTAATCTACTCCACTTTGGAGCTGGAATCAGATAATGTCAATGCTAATTTAATTTACTCTTATCATCTGCAGTTATTTCATAATCTCATCAGAGAATGAATCTGATTTCTTTACTGTTATTTCAGATCATGATTTCCAAACTTTCTGTTCTTGTTCTTCCCCTTTTCAAAGATGCAAAGAAAGCAAATAAAGGGTTGTGAGGACATATACTGCCTTATAAAGCAGCCTTATATAAACATAAAATAGCTACATTATGTAATAATAGTAAAAAAAATTGAAGTCTACTAAGTCAGGAAAAGAGCAATCTGGGACATTGGACTACTCAGGCAATGGCAGAAGATGGAAAACTAGAAAATGAACATACACATTGAACAGATCACTTGAATTTGAGACAAGTCTTTCACCTTTAGGTTATTGAAAGGAAACTTGGAGAGTTGTAGAAAAAGCTGCTGATAGTAACAGAGCACTCGTTGTGGCAAGACCTATGGGACTTAAATTATGAATCATTCATGAATATGAAAATCAAATTTGGTCTTTCCTTAAGGTTAGGGTGCAGGTGGGTGTCAGGTCTGTGCACACCCAGCACACACAATCCATGAATTCCTCTCGTGCTGCAAGAACATCCCAGCCAGACCCTGCATACCTCAGGGTTGGCTTGAGGCCATGGCCAGCTTGAAACCAGAAAAGCTTCATGTCGCAGATATCTTTTGTGAAAATCCTTTTTTTTAGGATTTTTCCCTTCTGAGAAGCTGAAGCCTCAGAAACAAAATGTAAACAATGGTTATCTGCTGCTGTGGAATGCATCAAGTGTGTCTGTGATTGGGCCATCTTGAATGTTTATGATTAATGGCCAACCACAGACCAGATAGCTTAGACTCTCTGTCCTGCCTTTGTTATCATTATTTTCTTTTCTATTCTATTCTTAGCTAACCTTCTGAGGAAACCTCTTCTTCAATTTCTTTTTAGTATAGTTATAATGTAATATATATGTATCATAAAATAATAAATCAAGCCTTCTGAACATGGAGTCAACATTCTCGTCTCTTGCCTCATCCAAGAACCCTGTGAACACCACCACACCTTCACACCTGAGTATTTGCCCAAACTGGTAAAACAATTTAAGACAGTTTTTGACATTCCCTAAGGAAGCTCCTGCTACATATAGTCCAGTTTTTATCCTTAAAATTGGAAATTCCTGTTTTTTCAATGAAGATGATTTTTGCTTGTTTTATATTGACTCAGGTATTTGGTTTCTCCCTTGATTCTTCCACTTCAATATACGTAGCAGAAGTAATTTTCTAACCTTAGAAATGAAGGCTAAGTAATGTCTTTCATATTCTCTCTTCATTACTTTTTATTCACCTTCAGACAACTGTGAATACTGCCATGACTTGATTATTATATGGCTGCCAAGATTCTGAATTTTCTCTCTAATTTCTCCTTGGTAAAATTAGAGCAATTTATGCAAGTATAAATTGATGTACCTCCACTAGAGTTTTTGGCCTGTTAGTATGTTGCTGTGTATTTTAAAATGTTTTAAGAGTTGCAGCCACAACAAAATCTCCTAGATTAGCTAGTTTAAAGGATAATTGCTTGACATGATGCTTATTAGCAGAATTTCACAGATGGTCAAGACTGAGTTTTATTAATTGCTCAAGTTAAGCCAGAGTTTGTTCATAATTAATGATACAGTAGTAAAAATTTTTCTCAGCTCAGAAGTTGAATAAACATGACCCTCTAGAAGGGAAGCCAAAACTGAGATGGTGAATATTTATTCCTGTATTACTGGAAATAAATTCAATACTAAATGGGTAAATTGTTCCATGGAAACTAGACCCTTGTGGGCCACATGCCACAAACAGCCTGAGCTGGAAAGTAGATTAAGGGTTAAAGTTAGGCTTCTTTAAATAGAGAGCTTGGAGATGTGGTTGTGAATGGAAATGGAAATGGACATCCAAAGGAAGGTCAGAGGAGCCAAGAGATTTGTGCTCAGGGAACATTTGTGTTGTGGGTCAGAGGCGAGGTCTTAGCCCAGACCTAAGATGGGAAGCAGGATTCAGGTTTGGATTTGGACTGAATGGAAGGGAGAGTCTGGAGGTGTGGTTGGAGTGGTGCTTAAAATGGCAGGAAAAAAATATGTTTCATCTGAATGAAGGAGATTAATGGAAGATAAAGAAGTCTCAGGACCTTTTATTCAAATGAAGGGATGGGCAGTATTTGAACAAGACAACAGCAGGGATATTGGACAGAAACCATTTTAGAAAAGGTTCAATTAAATGTCAGTGCCATTAAAACATATAACATAATAATGATATAGTGTTTTGACTGGTTTTATACTGTGAAAATGATAGAGGACTTGCCTTATAAAAATAATAAGAAAAATTATTATGGTGAGTTTGTTGAAAAGAAGAAATATATACACTTTCTATTATGAGATGGTAGAAGTAGTAAATCTGCTATAGGCAATGATTTTCCATCATACCTATTTGGTCTTCTTTCATATTTGTTCTACCTTCCAATATTCTGATCAGCTTTTACAGGGCTGCCAGTTTAACAGAAAATATAAATTTTGTTACTATAAATTATGCTGCACCTGAAAGCACAAATTTTTCATACAGAAGTTTTTCAGATTGAATGCCATATATCTAAAGAAAGGCTGGGAGGGAAGGAGTGAAAGGATTTTTGGAAAGCTTTTAGAACCATTACCTCAGCACAGAGTTCCATTCTTTAGTGGAAGAGAATAAAACCATTTTGCCAGAAGAGATTTCCCCTTAAATCAGCACCTGAAAATTTTCAAGCTGACACTTCTCAGCCTTTAAAAAACACTGTTTAGAGACAGTTACAATTATCTCCCAAACAAGCATTGCAGTTCTCTGCTATTCCAATAAGCCAGGGTGTGAAAATGGGCAATGGAATTCCCTAAAAGCCTTGGAAGATTTATAGTATTACAGTGAAATAGCAGCATTTCCTTTGCAGGGTTGGCAGGTGCAGCACAGACACAACTATCCTTTGCATGTGCAAGGGCTTTTCTTAAGCTTTTTGTCTTTTTCCAGTCTTGGCTAATGCCAAGATGGAGTAGCAGCTATCCCATGTTCTGATGGCCTGTTTGGCAGCTTCCTTACAGACCAATAGGGCAGCTCAGCTCCTGAGTCCTTGGGGGGATATGGAGGCACTGAGTCCTCGGGTGGTCTGTAGTCTGGCACTGAGTAGAGCAGGAGCTGTTTCATTATACTGTGCACTACAGGGACTTAGGTACCTGTTTCCCTGTGGAAGGAATGAGTGAAGGAGCTAATTAATCATTAATTTCATGCCTCTCAAGCGTGAAGTTGTCTGACGTTCACAAAGCCAAGGAATTGACTCTGGTCTCCTTTACACCTTGTTTAACCTAATGAAACAGCACTGACTTTTTTCTTTTAAAGTAGGAGAGAACTCAGAATGGGTCTTAATAACTTTCAGATCACCTTAAAGGGAAAGCAACCTTCTCCTCGAATTTATTCAGAAGACATTACAGAGAAACAAGAAAGCTCTCTGTTCTGCTTCAGGTCCTGAAGCATGTTGATCCCCAAAACTGCCATCATGATGTGACTTGAGTAGTTATTTGCTCAAGCAAGGTGTCCATTCTCTCAGCCAAAGGAAATTTGACATTTGGTTGCCACAATCAAATTAGAAACAGCATTATTGTTTGAAATACATAAAAGAGTGATGACTGACTCAGAACTGTATTATGACTTATGTTATGGAAGTCTGCAGGTTGCCTTAAACAAGATTTTCTACTTGCTGTTTTTGGGGTTTGGTCACATTTCTGAGGTTCTGTCCAGCATGCAAGGGTCAGTTCCATAGCTGGTTACAGCCTGCAGAAGCAGGTGGGTGAGGGCTGGTGGTGGCACCCATGTGAGCATAGGCTTGTCTCACCTGCTGCTCTGGTCTGTTGGATGTGTGACCTGAGCACGTCTCAGCCAGGAAGAATTCACAAGCCAAGTGCTGCCTAGACACAAAACTCATGCAAAGGAGGAACAGGGGGCAATATTGGGTTTATCACAGATTCATAGAATCATACACTGGTTAGGGTTGGAAGGAATCCTAAAGTTCATGTATCCAACCTCCCCACTACGGGCAGGGATGCCACTCACTTGATCAGATTGCTCCGGGCCCCATCCAGCCTGGCCTTGAACACTTCCAGGGATGAGGCATCCAGAGCCTCTCTAGGCAACCTGTGCTAGTGTCTCATCATCCTCTGAGTTAGGAATTTCTTCTTAACATCCAAACTTTCCAGTTTAAAACCAGTGCTCATTGTCCTGTCACTATCTGACCACAAAAAAACCCCAAAAACAACAAACTCCCTCTCCTTCTTGTAAGAAACCTTTAGCTACTGGAAGGTTGCAGGTCTCCCTGAAGCCTTCCCTTTTCCAAGCTGAACAACCCCAGCTCTCTCAGCCTGTCTTTGGATGGAGAGGTTTTCCATTCCTCTGATGATCTTCCTTGCCCTTCTCTGGACCCATTTCAGCAGGTTTGGGAGATGCGTAGCTAGATTAAATCTTTCAAAAGCAAAGAAAAAAAAAAAAATTGTCTCAGGTTTTCTCACTGCTTCAATGGAAGAGAGTATGATGATGTACTTTAAAGCATGATTGACTCAGCCCTGGGTGAAGCCTGGACCCCTGGCTGGTACTTCTTTGTTCCAGGCACCTTTCCAGTATCCCTCGTGAAGGTGTTCATGAAAGCAGTGCAGAGGGTGCAAGGGCTCCCCTTGGGCTCTGGCCATGCCCTAGTCTGATTGCAGTTCTTGCTATTTTTGGGGATTTAGGCAGGCTTTATGTCCTTTGCTCTCAGTGTCTCAGATGGAAATGAGATTTCATACTCACAACTTCCTATATTTTCATTTCCTCATCAAATATTTGTTTGTTTGTTTGTTTAGTCCCCTCCCTTGAAAACCTGCTTGTGTTTTGTATATTTATTCTTCCTGGCAGGCACTGGTTGAGTAAATGACAAGACATAACTGAGTTTTTCTCTGACTGTCACAATCCTCAGGACATGCAAGGTCAGGTCTTTGCTGCAGAAGAAGCCGACTTAACAAGGTACTAATTTACTTCAAGGAAAGAGATTACTGATCACAGTAGATTTCTACAGCAGATGAATATGTAATTAAGAATGAATAATTTATTAAAAGTATTCAGCCTTACTATCTGCTCACAGTAAGTCTGTAAGTATTTCAGAATGTTCCTATGTTTGTCATTAGATAGCTTCTGCTATCTCCTTGTCTTAGATTTATTTTTTTGGCCCATTTCCTGAACTAAAATTTGTCCATAATGCTCCAAGAGTGGATAGGTGTACAATTTCTTCTTTTGCATGTACAGACTAAAAATAACATTCATAAAGCTTTTTGAAACATAATTTTAAATATTTTTCTACAGTTGCTTAGCATTAGCCCATGAAAAGGGGAAGCAAATACCAAATGAACCCTTTAAAAAGAGCAACAGATAATAAACAGTGCATTTGTATTATGCTTTCTGGCCAGGATTTCTGAAAAAATTGTGTTTTATGTGTGTGTGGTCTTCTTTTTTTTTATTTTTAAAGTAGACATCTAAAAATTGATGTAGGAATATCCAATGAGAACTGTCAAACTTTCTGCTGTGGTTTAACATGCAGACAGTTAAATCCCACACAGCTGCTTGTTCACTTGTCTCCCCAGTGGAATGGGGGAGAGAATTGGGGAAAAAAAATTCCTGGGCTGAGATAAAGGAAGTTTAATAGCACAGAAATGGATAGAAAAGGAATACTATTACTCCTCCTTCTACTGATAAAATAATTACATTACAAAAGCAAGTGATGCACAGTGAAATTTCTCACCACCTGCTCAGTGATCTCCATCCATTTCCCAAGCAGCCACCCTCAGCCACCTTCCACCCTAATCTACACATCAGGCATGACATTTTATGGGGTGGAAATCCCTTTGTCCAGCTGGGGTCAGCTGTCCTGGCTGTGCCTCCTCCCAGCTCCTGGTGCCCTGCAGCCTCCTGGCTGCCAGGGTGGAGTGAGAAGATGAAAAGCCCTTGGCTTAGTGTAAGCACTGCCCAGCAACAACCAAAACATCAGTGTGCTATCAGCATTGTTCTCATCCTAAATTCCAAACACAGCACTGGACCAGCTACTAGGAAGAAAAGTAATTCTATCACAGCCAAAACCAGGACACTTTGTGATTTGTAAAACTCATGACATTTATTTAAATGCATGTATTTGGACATATCAGCCTAATGGCAGATTCTTGTTTTCAAGCTAACATGGAAATATTGCTTAATCAACCCTCAAAATGATCATGCTAGATAAGATGGTTCCACACTACAAATTTCTTTTTGCACTAGCTTGACCAGAAATATCTGGTTGGACTGAATTCATACCTCTTCTGTGATTTCTTCACTTAAGATAAATTGTATATTTGGAAAGGAGGACTTTCAGAAAGCACTTTGGTCAATGGTAAGGTGTGTTTTTGGAGAGGAGAGATGAACTACTAGAAGATGAACTGCTACTCGAAAAATTTTCTCATTTTTATGTATCTTTCTTTTACCTGGAAAATGTAGGACACTTTAAAATATGGAAGAAAATGAGCATTTTTTTCTTTGTGAGCTTCTTCTTCTTTATATCTTCTTTCTATTCTACCATGATGTCATTTTTCTTGCACACTTTCTATCTGCCCTACTCTACTCTCATGCACTTCTCCTAAGTGCATGAGCACCATTCTTCTACTTCCTAAGGAAATAACAAGTTTCCTTCAGCAATAAGCTCCATTTTTCACTGCTGCTTTCTGCTTGCTGAGTCTGTCCTTATCCAGATCTCAGGCCCCTTGAGCTCTTGCTCAGGCCAGCCCAAACAGCTGCTGCTCAGAGGCATCCTTGCCCTGCATGCTCTGGCTGTGCTTTCACTGCACTGTGTGACAGCTCCTTGTCACCACTCCCATTTGAGAACACCAGGTTTTTCATAATCTGTGTATGCACAGCACATGCAAAGTCCCCCACTGATGTGGATTCTAGCTGTAAAGTTTAGGAATACAATCAAAAGCTCTAAAATGTCTCTTCTTTCCTCTTACCCATTGTCACTGGGTTCAGACAACCATGCCTGCTGTATCCTGCTGTATCCTGGGAGATGCCAATCCCCCTGTTCTGTGATTTTCCCTTCTGTGGACAGCTGACCTGCTACCAGGACTCTGGAGAAATGGGGGCTGAAAACATTGTGTCTGTGTCAGTAGCACCATAATGTGCCTTGTGGGGATAATCCAGCCCAGGCTGCATTCCTGCTATGGTGTCTCTTTCCTTTGCCACCTGTAGTCTACTAATTTGCTACCAGGCAGGGTTCCCTGTCACCACATCTGTGCTGGGGGCCTCTGGGTCTGTGGAGAGGATTGAAATGAAGGCATCATGTGGTGATGCTGCTGTGCCTCAGTCATAGCACGTAACAAAGTGACCTAATTGGAAAGTTGCAAACTTTTTTTCCAGCAGAACCCCCTCTCCTAATTTTCCACGTGAGGGAAAGGGTTTCCATTCCTTAACCAGCAGTAGGGAAGCTACTCCTTTGACCTTTCCTGTTTAAATATAGAGGTTCTGGGGCAAAAAGCTGGCTGTGAATCAGTACCTGATGGGAGGATCACAAAGAGAGCCTTCTGATTCTGTACTCTGCCCACTGAAGCCTGACACAGCAGGAGGGACTTGCTGGGTGCTGTGTGATGAGAGTGGAGCCACATGTCCATGAGTCTCCAGGCTTCTTTGCCCCATGTTTTTTTCTTTCTGTTATTTAATTTAACTTTATTATGAATAGAGTTATGTTGTTACGTATGGTAAAACACGTTAATAACAGATTGAGGAAAACTGTTGGCAAGGGTGGGGTGGAACAATGATTTGGTGACTAATGTGTGTTTTTTTAACCTGTTTTTTAAAGAAAGACTTTAATGAAATGTTTGTGAGAGTGTGTACATTTGAGAAGGGGATGAAACACATCACAGTTTAAATGCTGTCACGTTTTACAGCTAGGATACCATTTTTTCTTCTACAAAAGCTGATAAAATATAAGTTCCATTTAGGCGTAGGATTTATAGTTACTTTAACATATGCCCTGAAAAAATGTGTATCTACAGGGGATAGTAGTTCATGGAGAAAACAAGTTGGTGCTGAGAAGTTCAATTACTCTCCTGAAATATCAATAATGTAGCTGGAAGAAAGAAAAAACAACAGGCCACTTCCTATATTGGATGTATTCTCAAAACGTCTATAAAGGTTTGCTGCCAGCAGCAAGAAAGTAATAACTATAAATGTTGCTCAGTGGGAAGACTTAGTGATGGAGCCCCTCTGTTTGAAATTTTACTGAAGCCCTGTCAACACAGTGTAACTTTCATGGTTTTGCATTTTTATTTTTATTATCGTTTCTATTATTCTTGGCAGGTGCGTGTGTTGGCAGGTGAATTCAGGGTCTCCCTCCTGGCAAGGCTCTCTATCTTTTCAAGTCACTCAGCATCAGCCTGCAGTTTCTTGACTCTGGGATCTGCTGAAATACATTTTAAACATGCTGTTCTAGATGGTGACTGTAGCACTTCCTCAAGTCCCACTCTATTCTACAGAAAGCTTAAGCAGCAGAGTGAACAATGTAATTTTATTCCTTAGAGTTACCAAAATCTTCCTGCAATTCCTTTTATTTGACAGCTGTGGTTGAATTTAATAATAAAAAACTACAGCAATAATGATGATGATGATGACGGTGATGACAATGATGATGATGATGATGACAATGATGATGATGATGATGACGATGATGGTGATGATGATGAAAAAAAAAACCTCAACATGTTCTAGACTGCTTGAGGCAAAATGTTTTGTATTTTTTTTGTCTTCTTGATGTACTGGCACCTGTGCCTGGCCTCAGCAGCACAAGATCCTATGTACATGATGAAAACAGAGAACATTGTGTGGTAGCACTGCCGCACGTGGGAGCTGACAGAGTTTTGCCATTACACAGGACAACCCTTTACCAAAAGAGCTCCTGAGGAATCTTCTGAGCTTACTTCTGATGGAGAGAGATTGCTGACCTGAGGTGCTGAAACAAATAGGCTGAAAACAGATTCAGGTGAATGAATTGATGTTTTTCTTTTCTAAGGAGCTTGAAATGAGCAATAGGGTCTTCCCCCCCCCCTCCCCCCTTCTTTTTCTTTAATTTTAATAACCATTCTCAGCCGAAGGTTTTAAAAATGTTTTTACAGTTATTTTACATATTTCAAAATAACATTTATTAGCCTAATATCTCTAATTATGCATGATGGATGAGTCACATGTAGAGTGTGCTCCCACATTTCTTCATTTGAATTCATGTACATACTTACCTAATTTGGCAGCAGTGGCATGGCTACATGTTAAATGAAATGATCCTGCTAAGATAAACTCTCAGAGACAGATCTATAGTGCAACAAGAACTTTAAGATTTGGGTCCTTCCAGGTCTTCCCAATTTTTTCATTGCAGGGATCATTAATTAACCCAAGCTCAGAAGACAAACGTGTTATGGTGGATTTGTGTGGATCTGTCTTTTGGTTCAGACAGGGAAATTTGGTGCTCCTGTTGATTAAATTTATTTAGTAGGAGCAGTTCAGTTTGGAGATGAACACTTTTGGGGAGAGAGCTTTAGAATGGGCTTACATTAGTATTTAATTTTGGAGAAGCAGAGTGCTTCTGAACCAAATGTCCCAGTTTGTGCCTTGCTGTGCTGCAGTTTGCACCTGGGGGAAGTTCCAGGACATGGATTCCTGATTTCCACTGGCATAGGGATGGTCTCTGCTTGCTCAGTGTGCTCAGTCCATACGACCATGATGCTGTCCAGATGAACCCTCCCACAAACACCTCTAGTGTGGCTATCAGGCCCCCAGGACCACCTGTTTGCTACCCTCACCCTGCAAGGTGAAGCAGACAGAGCTTCAGTGGTGTGCAGCCATTGTGACCCTTCATTTGGGTGATGGGACACATGACAAATGTACTGGAGCACTTGCCCTGGCATTTAATTACAGTCAGTAAATCATGGTGGTACCTGTTACTATAGTTTATGGCTGTTGTCAAACATCTACAAAGTGGAGATGCTTCCTCCCCACAGTATTTGGTTTTTTGTGTGGCATCTCTCTGTGATGGAGGATAAGTTAATACACCCAAATAATCTCTGAAGGAAAAAAAAAAAATCTAATTTTCAGTCTGGAGAGGAATGTATTGAAAGTCATTCATTCAAAGGAGGGTTTAGCTCCTGTGGCACCTGTGGCTGGGAAGGTGCTGGAGGCCCTGTATTTTGGTCTTCTGCACCTTGAGCATGTATTTCTTGTTCCCCAGATGGTTTCAGTAAGTGGCACACTTTCTGCCAAAGAAGAAGGTGCAGCTACTTCAGCTGTATTTTTTATTATAAATCCTTATTGCATTTTTGTGTCATAATAAACACACACACACACACACAAACACACATAAAGCCCTCCTTGACTCTATTATAGCAGGAACTAGAAAAAGATCTATTGAAGTTCTAATCACTCCCCAAATGTAGGAAGGGAACAACAGTTTCCAGCAATGTCTGATATGTTATCTTTAAAGGCCAAAAAACTTTATGGAGATCCTTACATTTTCTATGAATAAGAGGAATATATATCCAGTAATCACTAACTTTATTATTTTTTTTAATGTCTGGGAATGCCTGGTTTCCTAGTTAGTTATTAAGAGACATCTTACCTGATGTGTTTACTAAAAAATGTAAGCAGTCAGACTTTGGCAAAAAGAAACTTCAAAATCAGAAAATGCACTTGAGATATATATCTATGCAAGAAAAATTACACTTTGGACAATTGTCTGGCTAGGTTATGTAGAGGGCTGCTTTAAGCAGTCACACAAGTTATTAGCTGAAACAACTTGCTTTATGCATGTTGTTCCTTCAATAAAAGGTCAAATAAAATTGTGCTGGAAGGCTAGTGGGTACTTTAAATGGCTAGTTACTCAAAATCGCCTTTTGGGGATGGCATTAGATAGAGTCTCAAATACAGGTTCTGTTGTATTTTGTCCAATACTCATTTTTAGGGTAAAAAAAGCCATGACCAAAACCCAGATGCTGTTTTTTTAATGGTGCTGTCATGCTGAGCTCTTCCTGTTTTTTCCAGTCTTTCTAGAAGATAGATACAGCTCCTCAGTAAAAATGCAGAGATGTGAGGCTGTGTCCCTATGTGTGATGCCTCACTATTACAAACAACCCTATTATATAACAGCTTTCAGAAATGGTTCAAGCTCTTTTTTATGAAAAAAAAGGAAAGTTGTCATTTTCTATCCCATTGGAGGGCTTTGATCTGTGCTTTGACACTCTTATATTTTCCTAGGTGTTCAGCTTAAATTAATTCCTTAATAATTTTATAATCATTTATTAATCACTGTGAGAACCATCCTTGGAATTTATGCCCAAGAGGTAATTGGAGAGAGGCATTCTCACTCAGCCTTCATTTTGCCTGACTAGACAAGACAGATTCTTGTAGTTCCTTAGTTGAGTAACCTCTTTCTTGCTCAAGATTGAGAGCTTCACCAGACCTACTTTTCTCACCTGCCAGTGGCTGGAGGTGGATGGACTATGTTAGATGAGGTATTCTGTCTACAATGTCATTAGAGTCTAGAGAATTCACCAATACTGATACATCACAGAGCTGTCTTTGACTTTGTCCTGGAAGATAAACGGCTTTAGTGTCTTGCAGGCACTTGGTCAGGACATTAACAAACTTGGGTTCCTCTTTTCAGATATTTTGAATTAATGGGAACTGACTGAAATAACTCCAGCTGCTAAGTCAGAGCATATTTCAAGCTATTGTTACATTAATGCATGAGATGTACTAAAATGTGCTGGATTTGAAATCTCCTGAATGTTTTCTTTTCACTCGTGTTTTCAGCCTGTTCCAGTGGGTGGCACAAGAAGCACAAAAACCAGGTGAGTTTCCATCCTAGCATGGTCCATAGGATTTCTATTTAACTATTGTAGCTCTTAGTTAAAAATAATAAAGGAGATGCAAGAGGGTAAGGAAGTGCATTCCTCAGTCTGTTTGGTGTCAGACATTGTGAATGTTTAATTCTTCAATGTTGGTTTATACTCATCAGTGTCTACAAACACAGGCTCCAGGGGGTCAGTCTGAGAGCTTCCCTTCCTCAGAGCTCTGTGGCTGAGAGCTGATATGCTGGACACTGTGAGGGAGCCTCAGATCTAACCTGGATTGCACCCACAAGGGCTGTGGCTGTGGGCTCTGCATTGCAGCATGTGCAGAACTGTGCATGTAAGAGCAGAATTTGGCTCTTTCAGTGGCATTGAAATGATCTTTATTATACTCAGTTCCAATTTCACAGCTGGGATTGAAAAAAAAAGAAGACAGATCTAAAATCAATACTGCAGCTAAGACATTGCCCTGGAGAGCATCCCACTGTAGTGTTTGGTGGGAGGGTAACTGGGGTGTTACAGGAAAGCCTATAATGGTCATGCAGGTGCTCCATCCATGACACATCCATGTGGTTGCTTCTCAATGAAAAATTGAAAGGAACAACTTACATTTGCTTTGCAGAAGTACACGCAAATCCAAACCTTGCCGTGACGAAAGGATGAATTTTGCAGAGCAGAATCACTGGGGATTTGAAGACGTGTACAGTTGGGATCATCAGCTGGTATTTCAGGTCAGTGGTAAGAGAGGTTGGAAATATCATGACATATTTCAGAAGGCCTTTAGGAATCAGCTGGCTCTGAGAGGGATGCAGGTGGGAGAGGTCCCCGTGGTACTCTTGCCAACCAATGGACTCTGATCCTCCTCTAAAGCAGGAAGGCTGTGGATGCAGAAGAAATGCAAAGAAGAAGTTGTCTCTATGGACCATATGCCTGATGTGATGTCCAGCAATCTGCTGGGCCATTGAAAGCCTACTTTGTCTGCTGCTAGAGGGGACCCTGGATGCATGAAAGAGTCAGAGGAGGAAGAAGTGAGAGCAAAACACAAGAGTTACTGGGTAGAAGGAGGTCTAGTAACAAACTTTCCAGTGTAGCATTTTTCCAAATGACCAAAGATGGGGAATACGTGCTCCAGCAGAAATTCTCATTTTGTTCATGGCAGCTTCTAGTAGAAGCCTGTTGGATTTTAGCAAATGCTGCTTGGAAATGCCTGAGTCCCTGGGCCACTGGCGCTTAGTGCCCTAGTGAAGCTGAGAAGTGGGAATTCTTCTATGCCCTGGGGGCTCTCTGGTCTTCTGTGCTTCACTGAGGAGCATTTGGGAGCCTGAAGATGCATAATTTCTGAGATCAGAAATGCTGGTTTGAGGGGCATGTGTGTGTGTATGTAAGACCCAGCTGGGCTGGCCAAAGGCCTGCATGAGTCACACTGAATGCCCTGGCTTTAGACTGAGGTGGGCAGGTCTTGCTGGCTCTAGAGAACTTGGCATTAAAGTACAGCAGGGTGTGGCTCTGGTGATGCTTGCTCTTCACACTCTGCAAGGTTCCAACACTGACTGATACAGGTTTATCATGGATTTGGGAGCCTGATGAAGTCCTGAATTTGGGAAGAAAACAAAAGAAGAAAAGAGTGAAGAGGAAAAAAGAATGGTGAAGAAGTAGAAGTTAAAAGCTTCTAGAAATGAAGAGAGGATTTAAGACTAGAGGAGCTTCAGCCACTGTCCTTTTCTGTGTCAAAGTCTTAACAAAAGTGAAATAGTGAGGTGGTAGTTTTATTTCTGGCTGTCACTTATTTTGGTGAACAGGGCAATTAGTACTGTCCAGCTAAATGATGGAGAAGAATTATTCATCTGCATTAGGGGAATATAAATAAAACATTACTTTGCATGAAAAAATAAATACAGAAGAATAAGAACAGAGGAAAAAGGGGGAAATGTAGACTTTGAATCTGCAATCTTAACTGGTCACAGGCATGCAATTCCTGTAGACTGAAGCACTGATAAGAGATCAGAATCCGTCTGGGAGCTGAGCCAAGGAAAGGCCAGAGAAAGACTCAGAGTTTAATCTTGAGATGCAATGACAATTTGCCAGCAGAGCAAGCCAGCTCTCCTGCAGGAGTTCTGTGAGCTGTGCTCTGCTGATGCCCAGGCTGGTACAGCATCCACAAGCAGCTCTCAGCCCCAGCAGGAGCAGAGGGCAGGTGCAGTTCAAGGTGGGTGTCCATCAGAAGCAGCAGCGGCGTCTCATCGTGGCGGGTCCTTGGTACTCTGGCAAGAGATGTGCAATTATTGGCACCTCCCTGCTCTCTGCAGGGCAGTGCAGCAGCCAGGATACACCCACGCTCTGTTCCCTGGGTCTGGGGCACATTTGCTGCTCAGGGGAAGATTTTAGCTGAGGAAAGGTGGTGTGGTTTTACTCACTTCTCTGTGTTTCCCTGGCTGTGTCCGAATCTCTCCTACTTGTTTCCAGCCCCACTCTTTCTCTTGGCCTTAATTCTCCAGGGAGAGGCTGAATTTTCCCTGAGAGTGGGGAAATCCCCCATTTTTTTGTTTTGATTCGTCTTTCCCAAGGTAGTCAGCATTCTAAGCCTCAAATTCTTTCATGCTCTTTTCCCCTGGTGGGAGCAGGTGCCAGAGGAGGAGAGGGGTGATGCTGATGGTGGGAGACACGGCTGGTGTAATGGGAGAGGTGCCTCTTCTGTCCCCTGCCTCCCCATGGACTCTTGGCAGCAGCTCCTTTTCCCTGAATGGCTGGGACTCAGCTTCCTCTGCTTTTCTCCTCCTGGGGGAAGAACTGCCCAGGTGTTGGTGGAAAGCAAGGGCTTTGAGCTCTGCTCCCTCTGGGAGTCTGGATGTGTCCAGGAGACACTAAGAAGCTGGCAGGAGAGACCAAAAAGCTGATAGAAGAGCCCAGATGAAGGAGATGGCCAGGGCTGGTTCAGCATGTGGTCCTCCCCACACTACCCTCATATTACTTTTGAGTCACCTTTCCACAGGAAAAAGCCCCAAAGCAGAAAACCAAGGCTTCTCTGGGTGACCCCAGAAGCAGGAGGCTGAGTGTTCAGGAAAAATGTCACTGTCGTGTTTTCTGAAAAATCCCTTTGCCAGGATTTCTTCTCCTGGGAAGCTGAGAAGCCTCAGAGAGAAATGAAAACAATAATTATCTGATTGCTTCTCCTGTGTTTGCTGCTTTGGAATGTGGTCTGGACATTGTTTACCAACTGGTCATTGTTTGATTGGTTTCATGGGAATTCTTTTTACTTAATGACCAGTTACCATCAGCTGTGTCGGACTCTGAGGAGTCAGTCAAGAGTTTTTATTATTCATTCTTGTTAAGGCTTTTGTCTGTATGCTTTTTCTTTAGTATAGTTTTAATATAGCATAATATAATAAAGAATAGAATAGAATAGAATAGAATAGAATAGAATAGAATAGAATATATCAGCCTTCTGAGAACATGGAGTCAGATTCACTCATCTCTCACCTTCGTCCTGGGGACGTCACAAATACCGCAGACAGAAGTCTGCAGGAAGATGAGCATCTTTTCCCTGTTTTCCTTTTGTTCAGTCCCTGGGATGACACATCCTTGTGTGGGCTCAGAGTACAGAGTGCTCCTGTGAGCAGAGCCACACGTGTCACTCCATGTCACACGTGCCACAGGTGCCACTCGGTGCCTCTGCCGCGCCGGGTGGCCGTGTTTGGTCTGCTTTGATGGCTGTGCTTCACTGAGGCAGAAGGCAAACAGAGGTGAAGTTGCTTTAGGCTGTGCTTTGCCCGTCTCAGCTTTGGATTCTGACTCTGAGCCGCTCAGTTGCTTTTATTCCCACTGCAGCAGGGGAGAATTGCAGAGATAAAAGTCCTCTGGATGGCGCAGAGAAGAGAAGAGAAGGGGTGTCACTCTGTGGTTTGTAAAAGCTGGCTGAGCAAAGCAGGTCACACACCTATACAGTCTCCTCAGGGAACGAGGTGTGCAGTAAATGACCCAGTTTGTGGTGGTTTTTAATACCACATTGCAACTTTTTTTTACACAAGCAGGTGGAAGGAATCAGCGTCTTGGTGGCAATGGTCCATAAGAAAAGGCAGGATGACCCAAAGCAAGACTGACATTTGTTTGCATTTTTAAATAGATGTAGTGGTTAGTTCTCCCATTAATGTTTTTGCTTTGTCACTCAGTATGTGCTGCTGCTCAGGATCAGAAGGAAACCATGACACTGCAGCTTTTCCTTATTTTTCATGAGCACTAGCCACTTTGAGATATTTCATACATATTTTTGTAGATGCAAGTTGTCTATTAAACTAGACCAGAAGCATAATAAAATAAAATTTGCAACAATCCTGCAGAGAGAACAAGAGAATAAGGTTAAACATATCCTGCTTGGTAGATACTATATTCATGATAACCAGACAGGGACCTCAGAAGGTTACCCAGTCAGCATTTTAAGTTTAGGGTATTTCATTAAAAGACATAATCTTCATGGGTTCAGTAAAATATACATTATCTGTGGATATTTTTCCCAAAGCTTGTCTTCTGAAGGCTTCCATAACTCCTTTATTGCTTGCACTATCTGTTTCTGAGTATTATGCTGCCAGAGAGCATTGGCTCAGTAGCAAACTTGGATGTGTGAGTCAAAACAGGGCTGGTGGGAAATTTGTTTTAGGGCAGAATAGTCTGAAATAGACCACAGGTGAGCTGTCATTGGGCATTAGTGTACCTGAGGAACTGTGCTGTTCTGAACAGCCAGGAGAGGCTTATCTGGGCTTCACAGGGAGGCTGTGACAAACATGACCAGCCTTGCCTGAGGTGAGAGCCAGAGATTCCTGGGTAATCTTCTCCACACCATGTTCTCATAAAAGTGGATGAAACTGAAATGAAATTACCCCCACATAGAACAGGAGTGACTGATACATTGTCTCATGAGTGTACAGTTGAGATGAAGTCCAAAATGGGAAAAATATAAAATTTTTGCAAGTGGGAACGAATGGAAAGATATAAATACAGAAAAGTGAGCTATAGTATGTCCTCTAGCAGTCTTTGCTGGATGGGACATACTTGGTTACATGCTGTGCCATAATTAATCTCAAGGGTGAACAAAAGAACTGGAGTGGGTCTTCAGGTGCATAGCAGAAATTAAAAACCTTTACATTTTTTGACAGATTTCTTAAAATCACTGTTAGTTTAATGCATTGCTACATGTATTTCATTAGCAACAGACCAATGGTAAGTAATGGTTCTGGTATTACACAGGAGAAATGCCTAATGTCCTTTTACTGAAACAGTTCTCCTGGTAAATTTGTTTAAAGACAGATTGAACATTCTTACTTCTTCCCCTTCAAATGGTTTCCTCTGAAGTCTGAATTCATTCTTCCCCACAGTCTTATAGAAAAAAGTGTGGTGCATGGAGTGAGCCCCATACTGAGTGAGCAGAGCAGTGGCTTCAGGTCTAGTTAAATTAGTTCAAAATGGACTTAGTCTCCAAATTCTTCATTCCTGGATAAATCCCCATCCCCACTCAGAGTTTCTTGCTTCTCAGCAATTCATTTCTCCTTCCGTCTCTGACAAGCAAAGCATTAAATATAAATCTTTGCAATGACATCTATTTTTAAAGTAAGAAGAATAGCACTGAAGGGAATAGAAAGTAAAACTGAACAGCATTTCTTGTCTTTTGATTAAGCTCCCCCAGCTGTGAATAAACAAATGTCATCAGCACTGGCTTCCCTTCCTGTGTGCCTGGCAGGTGAGCTGCAGCAGGTTTGTTTGCAGGTGCTGGTACAGCCCTGGCTGAGCCTGTCCTGCTGAGCAGCCCTGGGCTGACAGCCCTGGCCAGAGCTCCCCTTGCACCCCTGCCCTCGCTGGGTCTCACCTGCCTGTCCCTGGGGGCAGGGCTGGCTGGGGTGGCTGCTGGCAGAGCTGGCACTGCAGGAAGGGCCACCCCAGCTTGGCAGCAGCAAGGGTGCGGTGGCTCCTTCCCTCCATACGTGATGTGGTTTCCCTGGTGTGCTGGAAGCTGAAGGGTGCCTCGTCCCAGATTGTGTGATTTGGGAGTTGGCTTGTGCACAGCTCAGTCCCCTTTGTGACCTGTGACAGATGAAATAAGGAGCCATTATTTATAAATAAGGAGCCATTACTTCTCCCAGCAGTCTCAGACACCCTTTGCAGACCCACAAGAGGCCCCCAGCTCTGCTGAGAAACACCTGTACACCATTTTTCAGGCACAGGCTTTCCAGAGATGGATTGTGTCTCTGCTTGGCACTGTCTCACATGGTTTTCCTTCTCTCTGCAACACTGATGGTGTGCACTGTCAAACCTTATGTCTTCTCCCCCTGGAAGAGGCCAAGGAGAGCTGCAATAAGAACATCAGCAGACAGCTGTCTGTGCTGCATCCCCCACACTCCCTCATCCCACCTCTTATTCTTATTTCCTTTCTTCCAGGCAGCATTATTTTAAGTAAGGTTGGTTAATCTTTGGTGTCTCAATACCTGTCCTCATTGTTAGAGATCTGCTTCAGAAAGTCTTATCCCTGTTATGACTTCTCTTGCTTTTATCAGTCCCCTGGAGAAGTGAACTCTAGGAGATGTCAGGATGATGGGTGCTAATAGGAATTGGAATAACTGGGACAGAAGCGTAGCTAACAAGGAGAGAGTCTCCAATAATGTTTCCTTCTCAGCTCACTGCCAATGCCCAGTGTTTGGCCAGGGTAGAGGTACAGTACACAGATGAGTAACAAACCCGCTTGCATCCAGAAAAGGGTCTGTGGCTTGATATTGAACACCCATAAGGAGTCAACCACAATTAACAAAATGTGAATATATTTGTTCCCCAAAATGGCTCAAGTGACTGTTGCAAGGGTTAAAGGAAGTGCAGTGCTGGTGAAAGGAGGTGTGATAAATGGAAACAGGACATCAGGAGGAGGTATGTTAATAGCATTTAAACATTACTTGTCTGTTTTTGAAAGTGGAAGAGTGATTTTTCCTTTTAAAGCTTTTCTATCCAGTGACCACCACAAAAAGGTGGTCTATCGGAATCTGTTAAAATCAAGCCCTAACCTTCTCAGTTTTCCATGTCTGCTGGTAGCACTGTGGGTAAAACTGACAGAGGAGATGTGAATAATTGATTTTACTCTGTCTCCAGAGGCAGTAATTTCCAGCAGCCAGCAGGTGAGTATGTAGTTGCTTCTTGAAACTGGGTCCAGCTGCGAGTATGTGACTGCAATGTGTGGAGGGCTCATACTGCACTGTCTCTTCATTACATTCACATGAGACATTTCTCTTCCAAGACTCACCTGAATCCTGCGTGGCTGTGCAGGTTCAGCTTTATTTCTACAGTGAAATTCTTCCTTCATTCTGGTTTCACAAAAAGCTTGTGTAAATCCCTGCCCCTCCAATGGCACAGACTCTGCAGTTACTGGTTTACTACACACCACATATTACAATTATTCATACCCTGTTCAGTACAAAGCTCCCTTTGTCCCAAAGGTCTCAGACCAAGACACTCGGTACCTGTGAATAGTGAGAAGATCCTGGAGTGCCAGAATTGCTAAATTGCAATTGAAAAGTAGACTTCTTGCACTGGACATTCCAGCTCCGGAGCACGCAATGAAGGACTTTGTATAAATCTGAAGGTAAGGGAAAAAAAGTAAGAAAAATGTACACTACATCCCTATCCCTGTATGATCCCTCAAGTCCTCATAGCATCTGATGACTGTTTGAATGCTCAATTTAGACAGAAAATTCTATGTTTTCATTTTGGAAGAAACAACTTTTAACTCACAGATGTGTTAGCAGTTCTGATGCATCAGATGTTCTGTCTGGGAAAACATTTAAGCAAGAACTATTTTCTCCTAAAAAAAGTTTTTTTTGTCTCCCCTCTTCCTAGGGTTTGGCTGGTAATCCAAGTGGGATTACAGACTGCCATTCTCTAGTCTGTGAGTTTATGCAGTGGCACTGGTTTATATTGAGTGTTTTCTGGCAATTAACATCTGCATGGACATATTTGTCCTGTGGCTCAGGTAAGTACCTGAGAGGGGTGCAGAGAGGTTTATCTCCAGGGTAGAGAGACTCTTGGAACCAGCTTCTGGGTGGTGGTTTGGGTTCAGGCAGAGGGAGCAGGGAGGTACTGAGTGAAAGCAGATAACGTGGAACTGGTGATGTGGGGCAGGTGGAGTGAGTGCTGGCAAAGATTGTTGTTTTGGAGCCTAATTTATTGAGAAAGTGGCTGAAGCCGCAGGGCTGGGGTGCCACTGGGGCAGTAAGGACCTAAATTCTCTCTGTTGCACAGTAACTTGGCCAGTAGGGCAGTGATCCAGTCAGTCACCTGGCCAAGTTAAGTTCCTTCTCTGCTTGAGGGGGTTTGAAATTGCATCTTCAGCCTTATGCCAGAATTCAGAACCATTTAGTAGCTGGAAAAATAGGACATATAGTTCAAAATGCCCCTGCTCAGGGGAACAATAGAACTATAGCCTGTTGACACTGCCTTGCTGTAAATAGTGCTCTGGGGATGTCAGCTTCTGTTTTTCTAATTTTTTAGAGGCTAATGTGGAGACAATGTAAACAACATTACTTTGGAGAAATTAAATTTACTGTCCATCTGAACTGTGGCTGCTCCCCAGGACCCACAGAGTCCTGTTTGTTTGGTTTTATTTTGAGACTTTCTTTGAAAACAAACTTTAGTTTCTTGAGGATAAATACTCTCATGTGCTGGTAATTAATAATTGAATTGGAAGCAGAAAAGGAGAGGTCCCAGTCCCTACTTTCTCCTCATTGCCTCTGGCTCCAAAGTGTATAATCAAAGTTGTGCACTGTGATTATGGTTGCTTATGTCTCTGCTCCCAGTAATGCAGCCCCTTTTGTCCAGAACTGTGGTTTTCACTGGTAAACATAGTGCTTCTCATCAGATCTGGTGTTAAACTACTTTAATTGCAAGTAAAGAATTTTGCTGGCTTGTTTTCTCCTCTTCTGATTTTCCATGTCCTTTGATCTTCTGGATCGCTGATCACATCCCTTTCCTTTCTTGGCTAAATCCATCTTGCCCATACATCTGACAAAATGTTTGCTTCCCAGATGCATTCCTGATTAGAGCTGGCCAGGAATTTCCTGACAAAGCATGCCTTTGTTGAAAAATGCCAATTTATAAAATCTAAATGCCTTATAGATATGTCTCCTCTTTGATGCATTTTTAGGGAATAATAGGAAGATTTCTGCTTTTGGGATTTGCTCCAGATTGAATTGCCATGAATTTTAAAGTCCAGAAAACACTGCCCTGAAAGGGGCTCTGGAAGTTGCTATACTCCTTATTCTGTGGCAGTGGCCTCCCTAGGTGGCTCAGATAGTGTGACAGCAGTTTGTTGAGTCCTGTGGAGGCAGAACTCACTGGTCTGATATCCAGCTTTTAAATTCCATATCAAAATGGTCAGAGTCCTGAAAATACTGACATTTTTTTGTCAGCATTGGAAAGGTCACATTCCAATGGAATCTCATGCCTTGGTGGGAGATGGAAGAATACCTCCATTCAGTGCAGGTGTATTCCTGAGAGCTTTACCCAGTTCTGCAAAATCTGGAAATACAACTTTTAAAAACTAAATTACCCTGGTTGAAGAGGAGAATAAATCAAGATCTATTTTTGCTATTGAAAACGAGGTCTTGTCTTGAGCTGCAGAGCCTTAGAGACTGAAAGTCTTTGTTTATCAAAAAGTCAGGCAAAACATAGGAAGCTTATTCAGGCAATGGTAATGCACAGTGTGAGTGGTGGCCATTGGCTCTGACCAGGAGGGTCTGAAAAGGACAGCAAGTTCAACCTCAACATCCATTAAATCTTTAACCTTCCTTGCTATTCTTAATGGAAGCTGGTGGAAGAGGAAGTGGGACTATTTTAATAGATTTGAAGTGCTCCCTTCATGAATTATTTTTCGTGAGGAGATGAAATGCCTCACTGTATGGACACATTATGTTCTCATGGTCTGCCTTATTTAAAGAAACAGTCATAACAAGCAGTCACAAAGCTTTATATGGCTTCTTTATTATTTTGCTCTTGTTGTTGTGCCTCTGCGGGGTCTACACAGAAGAAAATCAGTAGATCAGCAGAATGCTGCTGCTATTGTGGAGCCTTTGTGTTGATCTGTGTGGCAGTAAAAATATGAACAATATTTCACTGAATCCCATCCCTCATTATTTTGGGGCCATTTCCTCAGCAGGCTGTCACACAATACTAAGGACAAGTTGGGTTCACAACAACTTGAATGATGCAGAGAATAAAAGAATATATGCCTCTTTGTGGAAAGAAAACCTGCCTGGGCCCAAATAGAAGGAAATCACCACAAATGCACCTTGTATCTACTTGTCTAAACAGACCTATTCATTTCTATACAATACACTTTCCAGTCCTCAGGTTGTCTCTCAACCCATTTTTAAAAATCAGTCCATTATAATAAGCACACCAGGGATAGATTTTGTTGACTCACTCTTTAAAACTATCTTATAAATATGCAATAACTATATTTGTGAGAATTCAGAGCTCCACATTCCCAGCTTAAAAGCTCAGTCAGTTTTCAGTTGTATCTCCATCTAATGCCTGACAGTATCACAGAAGGACACAAAATTTCCCATAATGTGATTACACTGGAAAAGTCCATTATTTGAATCCTTCCACAGGAGGATCACCACAGATTGCTGTTTCACTACAGATTGCCAATTGTCTCAGGAACAGCAGAGGACATGTGAGTGCCTGGCATCCCCCAGTCCTGGAGGAAACAACCTAAATATAGGGGCCATTTTAGGAGCCCACAGACTGAATTGATCAAAAGGATACTTGGAATTGCAAAGGATGGCAAGGTAGCCCTAGGCCCAGTCAAAAGGGCACCACAGAGGTTCAAGCAATTGCTCCTGGAAGGGCAGCTGATCCCAAACTGCCAATGCCTTTCCTTAATCCTCCTTATCACTCAGCATCCTACAGGAAATCTGCAGACTGGTGATTTAAAGCCCTTAGTGGGGCAGGGAAGCTACAATACTGGGATCATATCTCTGGCATGGCTGGACTCTTAATGGCATTTTTAAGTTTAATTGAAAATGCTGCCCATGGAAACAGTGACCTAGTCAGAGGCTGAAAACAGATTGATTTTGCAATGATTTTTTCCCCCCGTAAATTGCCTTTGAAAGTAAGAAAGCTTTCTTAGTATCTTATTTTTGATTTTTCAGTGTGAATATTAACAAGATACAGCTGTTGCTTATTTGCACCATCCATATTTTGTACAAATTCATTTTCTGTCACCTGCACTTAGGCCTAAATAAGTGCTTAACTTTTTTCATACTGTAAGGATTATGAAATCAGGATCATTAATAAATTTATTTTAAGAAAATGCAGCCTCTTTATCTGAACGTGTCTTTGTTATTTCCACAGCAGGCACAACAAATGCTACCATACAATTAAACAAACTCTTAAACAACAGGTTTCAAATAAACTGCCCTGCAAAGCCACTCCAGAATCTGGAGACTATAGATGGGATGGCAGTGGGATCAGGCTGGCTTTTGCCACCCACACCCCTTCTTTTGAGGGCTTTCTCCTCACACTGAAGCAGAGGAGCCTGTGCTCTTGCCAGCCCCCAAGCATGAGACACAGGCACGTGGCTGTGGCTGAGCTGCTGCACCTTTTGTGAGTGCATGGCCTGAGCTCCTGCTCCCACCCCGTGTGCCTGGGCTCCAGCCAGCTCAGGTCACACACTCCAGGGGCTAAATTCATCCTTGCCTGCCTTTATAAAGGTGCTGCAAGCTGCCACTCCTCTGGAGGAATTGGGAATGGCAGAATGTTGTACAAGACCCAGAAGACACAATCTATACCTAGAGGAAGGAGCTGCACCATTCCTGAAAGGCAGGTTTATAAAATAGCATGAAAATGCTGTTCTTGAGCTTTTTTTGCTTTGTTCTGAGAGGAGCTCAAGGGAGGAGGGTATGTTTCAATGGTAGTTAATTAAAGACTGCTTTGTTTGCAATTCCATGTGGAATTGTTCATGATTGCAAGTTTAAAGAAAAGCAATACACAGCATTTTGCCTTTGATGCTGTTGCTGGTTTAAATGCTATGTAGTCCTGTCATATTCAGTAACAGGAGAAAGGAGGCACCCAGGTGAATGTTGCTACAGCTATTTGAAAATTAACTGCTTCCTGTTGAAGGGTGATGAAAGCAAATTTCCAGGGCAGAAATTTAGCAAAAATAAAAAACTGAAAAATGATAACATTTTTGATTTCTGTAGCATCACTGGCAAGAAAAATCTTCAAGCCAGGAAGCAAATAAATGCGGCACTCAGCCATCCCTTTCATTTTTGGCAAACCATCAAAACCTGTTTCTTTTCTCTATAGAAACAGATTTTCTTTCCTAATGTATTTTAAATTAAATTTTTTTGGTTGCTTTTTTTTTGTGTTTTTTAACACCTGTTTTGTGGAAAAGCTATTTTCTGTAGAACACCATTTTAGCTGCAGTTTCAACAAGCTCTTGTTGCTTCTGAACTCAGGCTTCCTGTGTAGTAACACATTGCACTGTTGGCACACTCCTCTAACTAACAGCCTATAGCATATTTGGTGTCATCTGTTCCTGTTTCCTTGGCTGAGACATTGGCATCCTGCCACATATCTTTGTATCCTTGGATCACTGACATTTTTATTGTTTTTAAAAATAACCCCCCAGCTGCAACTTAAACATTCCTCACAGAATTTGTTTCTACTAAATGCTACTCTGTGTTTAATGTAGTAATGTGATAAAAATGGTGTGGGTGTTGCTGTGCTGATTGGCATCTGCTGTAAGGTGGGGAGCATTTTCATTTTCACTGAAGGTCACAGGATGAGGGTGCTAAATACTTGGCTCTTGGACAAATGCTACATATGACTGTGAACATTTGTTTGCATAGTCCTGGTTTAAAAAAAGTAAAAAAAAAAAAATATTCTTTGATGTAGAAACAGAGGTACCTAAGTGTAAGCCAAATTTGCTATCACAGAGGAACCAGGGTAGAACTTCCCACACTTTCTTTTAGGAAAGGTAAGCAGGAAATCAGTATTCCTAAATAAAAACAGGTATGGGTGGGGTACTTATTTGTTATAAGGGTGTTTTAGAGTTACTCTCCCTTCCCTGCGTTATTTTGTGCCAGTGACATTTGCACACCCCTGACCCTGGGACAGTGTTTGAAGACAAATCTAAAAACATAAACCTAGGTGTCACAAGGCATGGAATTCATTGAATCAAACCCTACTGCTGAGACTAGACATGGTGGTAGTCTGCACATCAGCTCTCTTTGCAGGCAGAAATGGAAAGTAAGCACTGCTGTGGTGCAGCTCGAGCAGATGGTTCATGGGGTCAGAGAAATCTTGTCCTGGAAGAGGAAGGGCAAGAGGGGCAGAGAGGGGACACAGGTGGGATTGTTGACTCCCAGTAACTGAAGAGATATTTTCTATCATGTGATGTCATACTCAGCATATACAACTGGAAGGAGAAGGAGGAAGTGGGGAGCAATATTTGGGATGAAGTTGTTTGTCTTCACAAGCCACCCCTACGAGTGATGGAGCCCTGCTTTCTTGAAGAGGTCTGAATGTTTGCCTGCTCATGGGAAACAGGGAGTGAAAACCTTGTTTTGCTTTACTTGCACAAGCGTCTTTTGCTTATTTAAAATGTCTTTATCTTGACCCATGAGTTTTCTCACTTTTACCCTTCTGGTTCTCTCCCCCATCCCTCTGGGGAAGAGGGGATGAGGAGATGTGTGGTGCTTAGTTGTCATCTGGAGTTAAACCATGACAGTTGGTTCTGCTTTTCCTGTTTAAGTGTGGCTGCCAAGACTAGAAAGGACTACCTTGGCTTTTCAGCACACTTCTCATTTCAAAATGTAATATGCAAATGACCACATCTCATTCTGAAGATAAACTGTTCTGATAATTACCTCTTGGTGCCAGCAAATCAGATTTTTCTTCATTTGTCTGACCTTGCCTCTAGTCAACATATTGTTGCTCTCTACCTGGTCTTCTCTTTGTTTGACCCTCCAGGCCTAGTTCTTCTTTGCTTTGTCATTCATAAGATATATTTTGAGACCTTAAGGCATATAACACAAGCTTTTCTCTCAAGCCTTTTGGTTTTTTTTCCTGTCTTTGAATGTGCTCCCTATCACCATGGACAACTGAATCATACTATTCCCAACTGGCCAAGTCCCTGAACAGCAGCAAAATCCCTCCCTAGTGTTTGATACCCCCCCCCCCCATTTTTGATGTCAGAGCCTGAAGCAACCCTTCACCTACTCAGTCTGACAACTCCCATGTACCATCTCTGAGTTCCTATCCAGTGGTGGCATCTGCCTCCTGCACTTGGTGATATTTCAAGAGTTTTTTTCAATGCATCAAGCCACTTTGACATGCAATTGAAAACCTTCTGTAAGGGCAAGTGTCTTCCTCATTATTTTCTACTCCACTAATCTCTGTAATGTGCAGACTTTATTGACAACGATTGTAAATCCCAGTTTGGAACTATATTCAAAACTTCATCTTAGAAGATGATAGGGGTAACAATTAATGTGTGATATGTGGGCTCACTAGTGCCATCATTTTATAGGCAGCCATAAAATTTCAAAAGCCCCTGTAGCTCTTTTCAAGTTGGCAAAAGTATAAATGACAATTTTCTTTATATTTCTCTGAATAGGCTTTTGGAATAGTTTCATCTGTTATATTAAATGGTTATGACTGGAATAAAATAATTTTTATTTATTAATAAAAATAAAGAGCCAAGTTATGCATAAATAAATATGGTTTCTAAGCAATTGTGTGGACAGCCCCAAGGGACTAGTAATGAAATGTTAAAACAGGAAAATTTCAAAATAAGAAATTGTTCTTCATGTCTAACTTTCCAAAAAGCTTTCTCTTTAATTATATTTGTTTGGTTACAGATTTCTCTACTTAGTTTTCACTTATTTTTCTGTACTAGTTTCTCCTGTTAGCTGATGAATTCTTTCTCCTTTTTCCCTCATCACATTACTGGTCACAGGCATGTCATAACAAGATTAAGCTTTTCTTGGAATAGTGCAGGGTGGAAAGTGTGATCAGAAAAGATTTGACTGTTCAGTCTAGTCTAACACCATGCAAGGCAGGAAATGTCTGAGTGTTTTGGTGAGAAACAAAAGGTTAAATCTTGTGAGACTGTTGGTACTTTTAATTTTATGTCATTAAAAATGACACTCTCCAAGACACTGTAATATTGAGTTGAGGTTCAACATTTCAGATTGCTTCTGAGAAAAATCCTAAAGTTAATTGGAATATTTTCCATGGTTTCATGGTTTTTTTTTAAATGTAATTTAAAATATTTATTTAAAAAAATAAATGAAAAGAAATTTTATTCAAAGACTTAGAAAGGTGTTCATTAGACTTGAGATGGATAACTGGCTACATGCAAAGATGAAACAGGTATGGGACTAGGGAAAAAGTAAAAATTGTATTCACATTAGAAAAATGATGTCCTTTTAGGTCAGAAAGAAGTCTCACCTCTGCTCACTGGGCTCTGGTGTTTCTCATCTGTGGCTCAACCTGATATTTGCTGTGAAGAGACAAAGCTCCACCCTCATCAGAGCAGATGAACTGGGTATTTCTGACATGGGGAGTAGATGTCCCCTTGACTATCCTGTGAAGTGACTTCTGGGGATAGCTGTGCTTAGGATGAAAAAAAATAAAGACGGATAAAAGAACCTGAGCAAGCACAGGGGAGAGCTCGGCTTATACACATCTTCAATAAAGAGCTGCCTTTGTTTCTGAGTGGCTCTGTCCAGACTTTGACATCTCCCTAGGGAGAAAGCTGACATGTTTCTTACTGCAGGGCTCTCTCTGGAACAGGAAAGATCCAAGGATATTTTGTAAATTTTTTATTTCAATTGTGCCCCTTTAGTACACATTATGAACTCTATGCATAATAGTGCTTTCTACTGCTGTGAACCTAGAGATAGAATTTTTAAATGGAATTAAAATATTTGATGAAAGTTTTGTTGAGATTGTTGCTACATTGTATCAAGACATACTTTGCTTTCATTTTATGTTTGCTTCTGGAAGCATAAACAGTAAGCTGAAGTATTTTGATAATTACTTCCACTATTTCCTCTATGCTTTTTTAATGCTTTATTGTGAAAAACAGACACTTTCCACCTTTCTATCAAAAATCTCTTCAAGACCAGAATTTTCAAGGTGCCAAATGTGTGTATTTTGTGTTTGAATTTCAATATATAAAAATTGGAAAATATGTCCCAAAAAGAAAGAAGAGGGAGGAAAGAGATACAGGGACATATTCCCTGGCTCTGAATGAGAACAACAGAAGAAAAGTGAGCTATCAGTAGAAATATATTTTATTGTTGCCTGTAATCTGTGTTTTCCATTCACACCAATTTCTGAGCAGACTGGGGCCTATTTTCCATTTGTTGTATGTGAGTAACTCCCATTGTTGAAAATGGAAGTTATTTGTTGTATCAAAGAGGAAAACGTGGTTAGAATGTGATTGTAACTGTTTCTTCCCCCTAATTTTCTGTACTGTGTGTTATTATTTTGTGGAGTGCCATTTTTTTTTTTTTCCTGCAGTGTTTCTCATATTCTTAATAAGGTCAGCTTGCAGTAATTTCAAGAAGAAAGGCATCTTTTGCTATAGTGTGCTATAATTTCAGGGCTCTCTGCAGGCAAACTTGAAGATCAAGATAGATTTTTCCCCTTCAGTTTGGTCTGTTTTACTTTGTTAAAGTCATACTGATGGTCCAAATAATCTCTGCTCAGCTTCTGAGTTTTAGTACAAACTGGAAGCTCACAGCAGTCCTTCTGGTTCATATAATCAATTTGAGGTTCATAGTTTTTTTACAATAAAGAGCTTATTGCATCACTAGGAGAAATTAGAATGAATTTCTCAGCTGGGGGTGAGGTTAGGTGGGAAGCATCACATTTTTATTACCAGGGCAATGCTGTTAATGATTAAAATATTCTTTATTTTTTTCACTGAGCAAATTAATTTTCTCCAAACAACTGTGCAGATGCAGGATGATCAAATCTTGTGACCTTTATTGACAAAGGGAATGTTGCCCTTAAATTAATGTGAATGCTGGGCCTTATTGAGTACCTTCAACTTGAAGGAGCTGAGTTGTGCCAAGCACTCATTACTATGCAGAAGAGCTGTGCTATTGCTTCAGACTTTCTCAGCAGAGTCACATTTGTGCTCTGGTTGAACAGAGAGTGGAGCTGCTTTTGAACAGGTGAAGTGTCACTGGTGTCCTTGTGATCAAAATTTTTTTCTTTTTTTTTTGACAGAGTGTTTTATAATTTGCAGATTTCGATCTCATTGGAGAACCATGTGTCTTCAGCCTGAAGGATTCCAGGATGGAATTTGGGAATTTGTCTGTCTTACTTTGCCTCTCCTTGTAACACTGAGGTTTTCATCTGAGCTTTCCATCAACTCCCTTTGATGGTCATTGGTGAGAAACACATGTTTTTATGTCTTCATTCTAACAGCTGACCTAAAAGAGGTCAAATGAACACATCCTCCCTAGAAGAAGGGCATTCCCTTGCAATTTCAGTAGTAGCCTTATTTGCATGTGAAAATACCCAGTATCAGAGAAAATCTCTCTCAAAGGATAAAGAAAATCAACTGGCATGAAATGATCTGATAACCAAAGATCTCAGAAAGCCCTTTCTTTCCCAACTTTTTTTTATTGAAGTTGATGCATCTGTGGCTTAAATCGCTGTTGGCTGACTCCCTTCTGGAGTATAACTGAGCACTGCAAATAAACCTGTCACCTGAACAGAGGTCAGTGACCTTTTGTATCCTGCCAACAAGTGGCCTTCCTGAACATTACTGTAAGAGAAAAGGATGAAGTATTTGAGCAATCAACTATAAGAATCACCATCTCTAGTGTCTAGTAAGCTTTCCATTCATTGTTGAATTATTGGTTGCAACCAGTTCAAGTGCTAAAGTTTTACTTTGCTAAATTCAGATTTTAGTTAAATCACTCTGAAATACATTGGAAAATTGAGACGCTTGATGTTCCTACCCAACCAAGATAAAGGAGAAGCTGTTGGATGTCAGAAAATGAGCCTGTGCAGCCTGAGGACGAGTGATGAGTCACATTCTGTACTGCTGTGGTGCTGTAAGAACTGCTATTGAATGCCAAGTCTTGCCAACTGTGAAATTACTATTTCTGCTTGATAATGTTTTGTTTCCAAGCAGGATCTAGATAAAAGGCAATAACTGAACTTTTGAAACAAATCAGACTGCTTGTCAGACTTTTTCCTTTGGTCTTCAACCAACACATTATGGAAAGTTTTAGACTTGATGTAATCATAACTATCACACAATTTTCATTTCCCCCCCACTTTGTTGCCCAATTTGTCTGAATTGATTGAAAATTAAAGTAATGCAGTCACTATTATTTTGTCAAACTGGGATATAATACCTAAAAAAAGTGCCTGCACACTGAAGTAATTTATATGGTAAAACTAAGTCTTTTTTCCCAACACAATTAAAAAAGGGATTTTGATGTTTGATTACAGATTTAGACTAGCATCCTTGGAAACTGAAAAACTCAAGTTTTTGCTAACATGGTATAGGAAGGAAAACTTTTACTTTAAAGGTGAATGCATAGATGCCTCTAGGATAATTCAGGTATCATCTGGATTTTGAGGTCTGTTTGCTGAAAGCACAAAAGGGACATTGGCTATCATGGAATGCTGATTTTTTTCTTGGTTAGACTTGTCTAAGAACTTAACTGACAAAGGTACTTAGGCCTGTGTGTAGTATGAAGCTTCTGAGTGGTATCTCTGAGTTCAACAAGCCTGCTCCTACAATGGCCAAGCACTTTGGCTGAGGTAGAGTCCAAGGCCACCAGTTTTTGTAGGTTTCTATGCAAATATCTTTTGTATAGGTATATTTGTCCAGCTGTTTTTGATTGTCAGAAATCCACAAGAAATTGGAGCTGTAAGAATCTGCTCCCTGTTTTTAATTGCCAGAATCATTTGGTTTTCCTTATATTCTTTTCCAGAGGGAATAATTATGCTCATCTACATTGTGGTTTTTTATGTAGGCAACTACAATGTACATCTTATATGAAGTGGAGTGAAATTTCAAGGAATCATTCTGAAGTAGTGATAGTGCCAGTGTGTCCTTAATAACAAACAGTTATTGTGATGTACAGTTACTGAACTCCAAAACAATATTATTGGATGGAATCATCTGTCCTGTACTTAAGAGGACTGATAACATTAATGTTACTATTTAAATATGTATGTTTTCACTATGTTAGCTTTGTATGACTTACTCAGTGATTCATAAACTCTGACTTATCTGTGCATTAGGTAGGTATCAGATCTGCCTTATGAAAAGTTTAGCAATTCATTCTTTTACAAAATAATTTTATACAGAATATCATATTGTTTGACCTCTATTGGCAAGATGTCAAACTGCCTGGCTTTAGCAAACAGGACTGAAATCACCAGATTCACTGTGATGAAGATGACCAAAACCCCAAGCCAAATCTGACAGACAGATGGGTTACCTGAAGATTACAAAGTGACAACTTAATGAGGATTTTGGAAGACTGTGAAGTCTCAGAGAGAAAGAAAGTGGGTGAGACATTTCTTGAATTAATATTTATCTGAAATGTTTTTCTCATTCTGCTGGGACAAAACCGTATCATGAAGTTTCTTGACTGATACTTTTGGGTAGGAAACGTCTCCAGAAATGGTTTTCCTGCAGAGTTATGGCCTCAAGATGCCCGCATCCAGAACGCCGGGCAGGGCAGGACCGGGGGAACGGTTTCAGCACCACGGGCAGCGCCCGCACCGGGCCGGCGGCGGGAGCGGCGGTGCCACCCTGGTTTTTTTGTTTTTCTAAGCCTTCTGATGTTTACATTCTTGTAACGAACTTTCTCACACACTTTATGTAAATAACTTACTATTTTGCATTCTTTTATGGAGGAGGAGAAATTTGATGGACTGTTGCTTTGTCCAGTGTCATTGCAGAGGTGGCACTGTCACCCTCTAATCCACTGTCACTTTTGGAAATCCATAAATGTTGGAGTCAGAAGCCAAAAGTGCTCTTTTTTACCTTGGGAGAGCTGCGTGTCCGCGTTGTGTTACTTTGTGTCGTATAGTGACACGGTGGGAGCGGCGGGAGCAGTGGGAGTGGCGAGGATGCCGTGCTCATTGCTTGGGTGCCCAAGGGACACACTCTGACTGTGCTGACCAGGAAGGGTCTTTTTGTGCCTGGGCAGAGGTGGCTGTGGTGAGCCCTGGAGAAAGCACAGAATAGCAGAGCATGGTACGAAGCTGGCACTGCCAGACAGAGACTATGCTATGGAAAGAGACACTCCCAGGATATGGAGAGACCCGAGGAGACGGAGCCAAGAGGCTTCCAGCTGTGAGAGTGCAGCAGCAAGGCTTGAGGTATCTGAGCTCAGAATCTGGACTTAAACCTGATGAAGGGTCTTCATCTCACTCTCCTGCAGATCCCATTCCATGAGAATAATTCACAGTAGGAATACCCTATTACTTGAATTTCAAGAGATCTGAGCAATGCAGCTAATAACTTAGAGCCTGCTGATTATCACTGAGTGACTGCCTTCAGATTTCTGCAGAGATGGCTTTGCATTTCACTTTTAAAATAAGTGTGGGAAATCACACATGCAGAGTCTGTGGAAAGAAGAGTAACTTAGCAAGGACTGGTAGTGAGGAGTTACCACAGGCTACAATAAATCTTTCTGAACCAGCTTAATTTCTCCTACTGTTCCTGCTCCTTATCGTTCCTGAGGCTCTCTGCCCATGCGATAGATATCATAGAGCCATCCTGACAATGAATCAATTGTGTTAAGGAGGTGTTTTCTGTAGGACTTGTCAATGTCAAATAAAGTATAGATTGAGGCAAAGGACTGAGAGAAGAGGTGGGGACACTTCCAATGTGCAGCTTGTGATGTGCTGTTATGGAGAAATGGATTTTCAGTTTCTGTCAAACAGTTCCTTCACAGTGACGGGAAAATTGTTAAACCACGTTTTTCCACATTTGGCTACTACTTACACAGTCTGTATTTTCTTATCCTAAGTTTGAAGTGAATGTTTGAAGTGATTCCTGATTTGCAGAGGTTTTGGCACAAACAGCACCTCCTGAGCTCATTGGAACTTATCCGTAAAAAAGGATTCTTGGAACATATTAGATGATGCATAACTGTAGAGATTATGGAAGATCAGCTCATGTGAAATGCATAGAATTCCAATTTACAACTTCTGATTTCAATATTAAAACACCCTGTGCTTAAATCTCTGTCATTTCATCTTCTTGAAGTGTACAGAAATACAAATTTATTAATATTTTCAAAGTTCTTCTACTCAGTAAAAGAACATGAGATATACATCCATAGACATTATAGCTGTCATTAGTCTTTGCAAGCTTAAATGCTGTGGAATGTAAAGGAAGAATGAAAGTCCAGGATAGAGCAACTAAGAGAGCAGATAATGGCATTAATGTTATTTTACCTTTTGGCCACCTGTTGCAGTACAGCCAATGCCAGCAGTGACTGCAAGTCATTACTGTTTGACAGCTGCTTCATGTGCTTTGGAAAATGACTGTGTAATTGTTCTCAACCTCCTTTCTTGTGGACAGGTGTCCATACCACGATTAGCACTAATTGGCAATGTTGTTGGCAGTCACAGAAGGGAAACTAATGAAAGAATGAGCATGAAGGGGGAAGAAATTTCTCAGCCGCCAAAGCAATATGCCCATCTATACTCCTGCCTGTTCTGGGAACAGAATGTCAGCTCTGTGTGTCCCCTCTTCCCAGACATATTGTTTAGGAGAAGCCAAGTTGTTTTGAGGGAGAGAAACACTGGGTAGTTTAAAAGGGATTTGAGGCTGACAGTGGGATAAAGATCTGCTTTAGGAATTTTTAAACTTGTGTTTGATCAAGTTTGTTTGATTTTAACTTGTTTAGAAAGTAAGAAAGGGGGAAAATGCGGAAAAAGAGCTTTAAAAATATAACACCCCAATGAAAACTCAGGGGTTCTTTTTCACAAAAAAATGATGATGTTATCCTAATTAGGATATCATCAAATCTGTCTCTGGAATGCTGTCATTGTAGTCTTCATGACATGATGATGTCTGCTTCCATCCACTGTCTGGATATGACTTTATATCAACTTATCTGTTGGAATTGTAGAGGACTGTTGGTAGATATAATATTAAAGTTTGCTTCATGTCTACCACATGAACACTAAGACATCCATAACATGATTGGGGAAGAGCATATGTTGCAAGTGCTATACATTTTCTACTCATTGGAATCAGCAATTCTCTGGTTCTCTTACTGTGTGACACAGTATTTGAATTTTTGTGAAAGTGGATGTGTATATGGTCTCACTGGTAGGAAAGGGTCATGGTGACCAGTGCATAGTGACTTACTCAAGAAGTTACATCACTCTGAAAAAAACTCTGGATTCTGATGTCATCTTCTATCCTAGTTGTTACTCCTTCCCTAGACACCTTGAAATTCTTACCTGTTCTCTTGAGTTGCTAAGTCAAGACTGTTTCAGACCTATCAGTTCTGCAAACCCTGAAGGAACCACCTTTGCTGTAAATGTTTGTAATGATGTCTTTTCCTGAAGTAGAGGCTGGTAGGAGCAATTTGATAGCATTTAGATGCAGAGCCAAACACACCATAAGCATGTCCAAGTGGGTACATGATTTTGCAGTGCAAATGAAAAAACCCAAACCTCTCGGGGATCAGATGGGGGCAGCTAACACTGAGGTATAGTAATGTACAGTTCTTAGCTCCCACATCAGGTCAAACTGAAGCATGTATCTTAAAAAGGGAATGGAAAAAGTAAAAATAAAGTTGAGGATTGTGCATGAGGAAAGATATAATTCCTAGGAAGTAAAGGTGGGTGGATGAAGGAGAGCCGAGTTGGTATGGAAAAGCCCAATACTGTTGTGCTATCATGCAGGAAAAAGAGAGAGGGGGCCTGCATTGATTCTTGTATATCATTGCCTTCTCCTCAATGACTTATCAGCATGGAGCCAACTGCATCTTGTATAATGGATGTACTTTCTGTGGGATCAATACTGGCTCATCACACAGCTGGCAGCATTGAACATCTTTTCTGTCTCAGCCTGCAGCATTTATTTTCTCCTGTAGCTTATCCCATGTTATGTGTTCTGATGACATGGCAGTCGCTTTTGTTGCATAATGGATAAAGAAAACCTCGTGCCCACACAGACAGGGGAGCACAGATGAACAGTGGCAATGTGGAACGTTTATAATACCCTTCTAACCCCTTCCCCAGCTTCTTTGGGACCATGACCTGTCCTGTGGTCTGAGAGTGACACCCCTCACAATGCCTCAGAGGAAAGAGTCTCTGGATCACCTTTCTGATAGCTTTCGGGAACATGAAACTTATTATGAGAAGCCAGAAAGTGAATTTTGGGACTGCACAAGACTTCTTTGGGATGTTTTTGAGAAGAATTAAAAGTGGGGAAAGGGATGTATCTAGCCGATTTGGGGAGGAAAAGAATTTGTGAAAAGGGAGGAGTAAAGGGCTGGTTCCATGTAAAAATGTTGTTGTTGGTCATGCCTGGCTCCTGGTCTTCTCACCAAATACCATTAATATTTTTGAGGGTGAGGAACTCTTTATTTTGTGTGCATGTAGGTCTGCTCCATCAGCTGGAGTAGGATACAGGCACATGGGGCATGTGAGGGGTGATCACTAGAAATACTAATCCAGGCTATCTGGTGACATAGATAAATGACCAAATGTTTGAGCCATAAGTCTAGGCCAGGTACTAGAGTGACCAGAGAGGATGAGAGCTGACTTCTAGAGGGATCAGAGGCTCTGAGACAAATTCCAGGGACACAGTGTGAGCCTGGCTTGAGAGACCAATTTCATGCGTGTGTGTGGGACTTGTTGGATTTTTACATACACATGTGCTGTATAGCTGTGTATGCAGGAACCTGATGGGAATAATACATGGATCCTGGCTGGATCTGGAGGCATGGAGATGCAGCAGCCTTGCCTCTTTTTGGTCTACTGAGTTTGGCACCCCCTAATAGATTTAATAAAGTTATACTTCTATACCTGATCTTCATGAATGCAGAAATAATCCTGGAAAAGTCTTTATTTGTGTACTGCCAGACTTTGGGAGAGTTTAAGTATTTTCCCAGACATGATCTTTTCTCCTGAGAATGAGGAAAATAACTCATGGGAGGTAAAAGTTCTAAAAGAAAGGAAGCAAGGAGAAATAGGAAACATCATGTGTGGCCTGGTCTTCCGTGTGGTACATTTATTCTTATTTTCTAGAGAAATTAAGTATTTTTTATATTTCTACTTCTCTTTAACCATTAAAGCAATGACAGGAAACAAAAAATGTAAATGATGTACTGAGGTTAGCTTTTCTGGAGAATAGTTCTGCTTCCCTTCCTAAAGTGCCTACAGGTATTACTCTTAGGATAATTGTAGCGTTTTGTCATGTTGGCAGATCCTTTATAATAATTTTTGGTCCCATTAAGCAACAATAGATGAAAGGAAACCTTGGCTCAGGTCACCTGTTGGCAGCCTCACTGTTGCTACTGAGTAAGCATTGCAGCAGTAGTTGTCACTGCAGACAGGATGTCACTGAAGAGAGAGCTGGCATTTTAAGGACTGCTGTGTCTTTGTGAAAGCCTGGCCCAGTCTGAGGGCTCTGGCTCATCCTCCTAGCACAGCTCTTATTTCACTTGTTGCAGTGACAGGGAGCAGGTGAACCGCAGGACTGAGAGAACAAAACTCACATAAGTGGGAACATGGATCTCAATTCCATTTTTATGATAAAAAAAAAGGTTAGGATTAATGATTTTCAAACCAAAGACAGTTATCTTCTGATTTTATTTAGTTATAATGCAGACATTTTAATAATTTTAGGATAAACGACAATATACCCGTCAGTGAAGGTATTTTCTTGGTGAATGTGGTACTAACAATATTTTCAGAAAAAGGAAAAAATCTTTAAGTAAATCCCTACTCTATGGTGTTCATATGTTGCTGTGAGTGCTACTTCTTTGCCTCTTGTTTTCTGTCCCAGAGGGGTAAAACTTTAAATTGAATTGCTGTAGGGTCACACCCCTCACATAATTTGTAGATATACACTGTGAATGAGATCATATTTTAGTAATGGCAAAAGCTGGCTAAAATGTTATGAATTCACATGAAATATTAGACAAGCTTTGAAATGGGGGGGGGAGGCAAAGCAGCAGCCAGAAGGAAATAATACTCTCCCCAAATGCTACAGAACATCCTACTCAAAACTGTATCACTATAATTATAGGGCAATGATAATTGGGTTTATTTTGATATGAAATTGTATCAATAAACATTCTGTGCTTCTTAAGTACAATCTCTCTTGTAGCAGTCCTCACACAGTATGACTGAAAGCCAAGATGTTAAATCCCTTTGCAGGGGACTCAGCTTTATGAATGTCTCTTAACTGAACAATTTTTTCTTAGAATGTTATGGCCTCTGATAAGAGGACCTCTGAGCCAGAACTTGAAGGATAAAACTGAGCATCTGTGAATGCAGGAGGAGAAATAATATCATTGAAATCAATTTCTTACAAACAAATTTAAGGTAGCTAGTGGAAAGTCAGGCTGAAGTTGAGGAAGAATGTACAGGGGCCTTGACCACTCTGCCCATCTTCAGGCTGGCACTATGGGTTACACAGATGCCCCCAACTCTGACACTAACTTACACTTTTTTGTATCAAACATTATTGGTCTGGCACAGGGGCAACACAATTTCAAGTGACATACATTTTAAATCTTACAACTTCTGTACTATTCTACATTTTGACTCAGTTCAGCTTGATGCATTGATTGCCAAAAGCTCCTGCTTTTGAATAATTCAAGAAAGTCAGCTGTCAGTAGGTATGTAATTTGGAGAATTGCCTTTGTACTTTTTAAAATCCTCGAGCATGTGCCAGCAACTGACTGAAGCTCAATTTTAAGTTATGTACTAGAGCTCAACTTGTACTGAGTTGTATTTGTATGAATAAACTCCATGGGTTTAGACTTCTCCCATCAGTTTTTTACATAGACTCCAGTAGCATATTGAAGAACAGTTTCATGGAACATTATTGAACCCAGAGCTGATAGGTCTGATGATTTCCATCATTCTGTCATGATACCTGAATGTCAATGAGGCATTGCTGCAAAGCTGTGAGCATTGCCAGTCTAATTTTTTGTTATTGCAAGGCACTAGAGCCACTTGAATTCAATCATGGAGTGAAAAGGTAAGAACTCTCTAAAAGAGGGGGAGAGAGAGATATTGAAAAACTTTCTTGGGAAACGTGGGCATCCTGGATTGCACACATCTGAAATATGGATGCAGAAATTCAAATCAAACCAATAAAATATAAGCTATTACTTATAATTAATCTGTATAAAGTAAAACATATGGTCATAAGTACATGACAAAATTAAGCTGAAACCTAATACATGTAAAATGAATGCATATAAAAATAAGTCTGAATAGTTCAAGGCACTTAACACACTAAGTAACTCTTGAACAATACCATGAACCTTATGGTCTCCTGGTTACTGAGGTGGTGCATTGTTTGTTTTTTTTTTGTAGTATGACAGTGCTGCTTGGTAATCAAACCTCTGCTGTGTTCTGCACTCTGCAGACATGTGATATGTAGACAAGCAGAGTCCACACTTGCTAAAAAGCTAGAAAAGGATTTTCATGCCTGCCAGAAATACATTCTGAATAGGACATATTGAATCTACATATGCGTTTATATAAAAACATGAATATAGATTTATTTGGATCTGGACTACATTTTTCTTTGGAAATAGGATACAAATTTTAATCTTTTAAGATGCATGGATTAATATGTCTGTAATTATTACATGTATGCCTAACAGCAATTTCTCCTTTCCAGTACACATTCAAAGCAGTAGAACACAATGCATTTAGGAAGGTGCCATTCCTCTCTTCTGCAATCCACCATGTGGAGGAAGAAATTAAGGAGACATGAGGTGAGCAACCATGCTGGTGGCACCAGGATGGTTATGTTTCCTTTTATCTGAATCCAGACAGCTCTCTTGGCTTGCTAGAGTCTGCAGTTATGGGGAGAGGAAGAACAGGATGCTCAGGAGTTAGATGAGTGTGGTGGTGTCAGCCTTGGAGGTTTGGCCTGAATTTTACCCCTCAGCCATGTGTCTCTTCCTATTCTTGTCAGAAAGAGACTCGGTGCTCATGACTTTCATCCCATTGCAGGGTCTGTTCTCATATGATCCATAAGTTATTTTCCACTTCTCTGGTCCAGTGTCCCAGTTTGTTCCAGAAACAGGATGATGGTTGGGTCTTTATGCAAGGCAATTGCATTTGAAAAGAGAAATGCAAAATTTGCTTGAGTTTCTGTTAACATATGTTCTGCTGTGTACAGTCTCACTGAGGTAGAGGTCATAATTGTGGATGAGGTGGGAAAATTAATTTTAAAGCTGGAGGTGCTTTTGTTTTAGCTGCTAATTTTGTTAATTTTCTGCCCTTTGAACCATGAGGATTGCCTTAGCTTTCTTTTCTTTTTTCCATGACTGTTCAACTATTATGTCCCTCACTTCCTTCCAAGATACTATTTTTCCATGTCAAATTTTATTTCCTACTGCTCTATTCCTGCTTCTCTTTCCCTCATTGCTCCACTCTGACTTCCTTAATAAAAATCTTATTTTCTATTTCTCCCATACATCTCTTCACTTTTTTATCCATGCGACTTAAGCTTCTCTCCCCCTTAATGTTATCTAGCTTAGAATAGAACCTTGTCTAATTGTGCACTCTTCCTGCAAACCAGCCGTGTGGCCATTGCTGAAGAAGCAATGCATAACCCATAATAATTAGCAGACCATAAAAAGCTTTGAAAAAATAATTTTTTTTTCCCTGATGGTGGGCTGAGATGTTGACTTGAGCTGAAATATATTCTTGTTAAGTTTAAAACAAGTGTCTTAATCATATTTTTCTTCAGTTTTGAACACCAGCCTCTGGGTTAGGTCTAAGGCTATGTTTTATATGGTTCTGTGCAGGGAGATAAATCACAGCAAACACCTTTGGGCCTCTCTAGTTCCAACCCATTATTGTGCAGTGCAAAGGAAGTAGAAGGTATTTACTACAGCATAATTAAGACTGTACAAGCCTCTCAGAACTTTTTCTAGTTGTCACATGAAAAAGGAAGATTTTCTCGACCCTTAGTGTTTCAGTTGTCTGTCAGTGGCACAGGAAAGCTGAGACCCTTGTGCCTGTCAGTGTCCTCTTAGGGGGATCCTTCTCTGAATAGCCCTGCCCTGGGTCAGAGGCTGGTCTGACTGACTTGTCCAGGAGCACACACCAACAGCATAAGGGAGAACCCTCAGCAGGTCATCCACATAATTCAAACGTGTTCCCTGCTGCTGGAGACTGCCTGTGAAGGACTCACACTCACAGTTTATGGAATAACACTCTTTATTAATAGAAAATTGTGACAGGTGAAGGTTTGATAGTATCTGTTAGTGACAGTGTCTGACTACAAAAATGTATTCAAAGCAATGCAGAGACTAGCTCCAATACTCAATAAAAGCATTCAGATGCAGAGTGTGGTTCTTACCCAAGAGGAGTCCCTATGGGGAGGAGGAGGCAAGTTCAGCTCATTGATGGATCCCAACAATTACAATGGAGTCTTCCCTTACTTCTCCCCAGTCTCTACTTAGTTTTATACTATATTTCATGTGTAGGTGGAGCTTGAGTCACTGCAATCATGCATGCCTTGGTTACTGCTGATTGGTGTAACCCTGCTCTTAAAGGTACAGTCAATAAAACACAGAGCACAGGCACATTGAGGGGTGGTTGTCAGGAGGGGGTACACCTTGGAGGGGGTACCTTTGGGATGTAGGTGTGTGCTAATATCACAATTAGATTATAATGAACCCATCTCATCTGAGGAGAGTGATTTCATGGCAGCTGCTGCCTTGGCAGCAATACCCCTCCTCCTCTCTCCCCAGGCTGAGAGGTGTTATGGGGTTTATCAGCAGCACAGCACCACTGAGTTCCCCTCCCTGTGAGGATTCCAACAGAGCCTGGCTGTGGTGTCTCCACTCTGCTCCATGCTGCATTCCATCCCATGGCAGGTGCTGTGCTTGCAGATTGTGTGCACATGGAATCACCATGGGATAGGTTTCCAGGGCGCCAACCAGATTCCATCCAGGGAACAGCAGTTGTATTTTACCCTATAATTTCTGTACTTTTATGACTTCTGTTACAATGTGAATGTAACCTCTCAGCTGCCTATAATTTTACTCCCAGCCATCTTTGCACTTTAATTAGTAAGGCTTTCTTATAAACCAGCTAAATCTGGGAGCGCAGAGCTTCACAGCCCTTTCATACAGGGCTTGTACCAGGCAGACCTTATAAAAAGGCTTGACTAGGATGTAGCTTTGATATTTCAGTATGCCATATTAAGTACTTTCAGAGCTTCTATTATTACTTAACTTGTAAGAGTATTTACTGAGTCTTTATTAGAAGTAGGTTTCCAGTTTCTCTGCTTTTATCTTGCCGCCTACAGTATGAAGTCTAACTTTGAAGAAATTTTTTTTTTCTTTATTCTCTAAGTGATCCAGTCCTAACAATGAGTCCATGATAATCAATTTAATTTAATTTATGTTTTGTCATAAACTGTTACCTTCTTGACTTGTCTGTGTAATATTCAGCCTCACTCAAAAGAGCTGTTGGATACATTTTCAATTGCTTTATGTGAGTCATTGTTCTAGAGGGAGCTTTTATTATGGATTGAATATGAAGGATGATACATTTACATGTAGAAGATCAAATTTATGCTCTATTAGATTTATACCTGTTTCCTAGGTGTCCATATATTCACAAATATACATTTGCATTAGTATGCATACAGACTCACAGGGTCTTGGAGACAGAAGGATAAGAAGGAAACATTGGGATGCTGCCAAGAGAAACTACAGTATCTTTGGTCTGATTATTATTCATTATTTATTCCTGTTGCTGCACATGACAAGGTTGTTCACACACGGTTGTCCCTATCCTTGCATAGTCACTTAGGCTGCTTGCCTTTGTTCCATGCTAAAGCTGCAACTTCAAGAACAACAGGATGTGAGAGAGGAGGAGGAGGAAAGGTTGACTCTGGACATGCTGAGATGTCAAAAAAGGCCCTAAAATAAAAATCTAAAATAAAAAGCTGAATACCTACCAGCAGAAGAAACTATGTTTAACCTCCTGCAAGCACATGAGCAACTAATCATGAAATAACCACAAACATGGTACAGGGAGAGCAGTTCATAAACAGTGAGACTGGACCACAATAACTAGAAAAGTAGATCAGATCTAATTGGAGACCTTCCTGCTAGAGCTATTGAAGTTAGGATTGAGGTGTGTGTGTTTGCTTGTCTGTTTCTGGCAACTGCTTTATATTGCTGGGGGTGGGCAGGACAAGCTGCTCAAGCATAAGGTCTTGGTGCATCTCACCCCACCTTGCCACCTGCAGCATGTGTGGGCATCTCTGAGTCAGTCACCCTGAGCTCCAGCTACACAGCCAAGGCATTTTTGAGTTCAGTTTATCTGCTGGTTTTAGGCATCTGCTTGTAGATGAATGGTGCTGTGGCTGTGCCCTCTCCTCTCTGCTCCCTGCAGTGAGGACCCTGCTCCTAGGGACACATAGCACATGCTGAAGATGTCTGTGTTGGGTCAAATGACTTTCAAGTCAGCTTTGGGAGCTCGCTGTGCTTCCTTTTGCCCTCAGTGAGCATGAGGTGAGCTGTACTGCCAGCACCATGGAGAAAGATTTGGATTAGGGTAATGTACCTTGCATTTGCAGTAGGATATGCCCACACATGTGGCTGGCCACTGCTGTTCTGCTGAGGGAAGCTGTCACCTGTGATGCAGTTATACTGACAGGAAAAGTGCTTCCATTGCTACTTTTTCTGCCATGTGAATGAATATCAGCCAATGTGACAAAGCAGCTTAGATTTTTCACTGGTATAAGAGAAGCCTCTGACAGGAGTTGGCCCTGTAGCTGTGTCTGTGTGCAGGCTCAGATCTCGGACCTGTGGAAGCATCAGTGCAGGAATCTGCTGGGATGATCCCAGGGAATAAGGTAACATGAGGCATGAGATGGGTGAGGGATGAGTGGTAGAGTTCTTCAGAGAGTGAGTCAGAACACACACTGTAAACTTGCTCCCCAGAGTTAACTCCACAGGAAACTGTAATTTTGGATGTCTAAAGTTTGATCCTGGAAACCGTGTACACCTGAGATCAAATGTAACTGACAAACACACTCAAGTAAACCAAGTTGTCATTATTTGATTTAAATTATAAAGTGAAGTAAAAAAAAAGTTATTTCAAGTTAGTTTCTGATTTCTATGTTTTGATATATTGAACTCTGCCAATACAATTTTTTTCATTTTCAAGTTCATCTTTTTCACCTCATCTGCTTGGGAAACTGTAACATTCAAACGGAGCAAGGACAAACTTCATTTAAAAAGCAAGCTGTGTTTCACAGCTACTGTCAGTGACAATAGCCAGCTTTTGATGTGTAATTCTGATAGCATCAAAATGAGAAAGCCTGGCAGTGATGCCCTGCTTGGTAATTTTAGAAGGAGGTTTTGGAGCTTACTTTGGGCTTTCTGAACTATTTGAATTATTTACTGGCAGCCACAGGCGAGTGGCATTTTACAGTGTGTTAAAACCAAGCTTTGATATCTGAAAATAGCTCCTTTGGTACAGTGCTTGTCTTCCTTGATTCTCACATAAGCTGCATATTTATCATAGCTGAGTGATAAATGATAAGATTCTGCTGTTTTATATGCAGTGAAATGACAAGGTCAGTTTTAATTAAGCTGAGATCAAGCCCAGTCTGTATTGCACACTTCTGATTAGGTTACTTCAAATTAACATAAGTTTTTGGAGACTTCACTGAAGTCAGTGGTGTTAAACACCAGCTGTGCTGGCAGATAAGCGTGGGATATAAGAAGGAGATAGAATTCACATTGAAATTAGCACTTGGCACAATATAATTCTCTGATTGCAAACTATGCGAAGTTGCCTGTGCTAATTGGTTGATTTTATTTGAAGCAGATGTTGTTAGCTTTCCCACTAATGATCTGGAGAGAAATTTTTTTGAAAGAAATGCCATGTTAGGTTCTCTGCAGTATAATAAGCTAATTACAACTTTAAGTACTTGCAGTAATTAGCACAATGTGTATAAAGTGGTCCTGATCTTTTCACCCTGCTGTATTATTGTTAGGACATGTAAAAAACAAAAAAAGAGAGGTAGCTGGATTTAGTTTCCCCAGTCTAGCTTTTTGTTTTCCCAGACTTTTATATTAAGGAGATAATGAGCTAGACTTTTATCCTTATTTTTAAGCACACCAAAAAGTTTTAAACCTTTCTCCTGTTTCATTCTAACTCCCTTCTCTAAATCAAATCTGTTTAGTTTTATCTATCTCCATTGAGGTAAAGCCTTTCAGGATCTTAAAAATCCCATTAGTAAACTGTTCTGTACAGCAATGGAGTGTTTGTTCTCTATTAACTTATTTAATCACTTGCCCATGGATTACCAAGATCTAAAGTATATCTGACCTATAGAAAGAAAACAAACAAACCCACCCTGCAAACTTCCTTCTTTCGGAGTAATTGTGCTCCTTGTGGTTTGTTCTGTCAGTGATTAAAAACTGCTGGCAGTTTGCAAAATAGATACAAGAAGACCCAGCAAGTGATCTTGCCTGAAGAAAGAAGGAAAATCAAAATGAGTTATGTGAAAAGGGTGAATCAGATATTATCCTCATAATCCCTTCTGAAATTCAGTGTGACTGTTGCAGATGGTGGGTACACTCCAGAAATGGCTGTTCTGAAAGCACAGTTTAATGAATATTTCAGTTTAGCTAGCGGTCTCCTGAGGTGGTTTGGTGGAGCCTGCTCTTCAGAAACCTCCACCAGCCATTTACACTGCAAATGCTTTCACTTCCTGGGAGAGGTGACTGGAAGCCAGATAGAACCATTTGCACAAATATGGTCACATTTCCCAGCTCCCTGGTTTTGGGGGCTGAGGGATGACACACTCAACTGTCTTGGACGTGTTGTGCCATTTCAGGAATGCCTCTGTGGCCCCAGCCACTCGTGTGACACACAGATGCTGCCAGAGACTGTGCTTTAAGGCATTTCCTTTCCACCACCTAAGGGAAGGGTCAGGGGACTGTCCCTTTGGGGTTTTTTCCTGGGAAAGTGATTTACTGCCTGGAACTGCAAGGGCAGACATTTCCAGGCAGCAGGAGCCTTCAGGAGGCATTTTGTGGGAGGCATTTTTGTGGACAGACACCTGTTTAGATGGGCTGGGCTGGGCTGAGCTGTTTGCAGCTCTTGCACAGTCCTGAGTGACTGCTCACAAAGATTGGCACAGCAACAAAGAAGGGACAAAGTACAAAGCCCACAAAGGTTTTGGGTTGGAATGCAGGGACATCCATGACACCTGGGGAGGCAGAGCAGGAGGGAGCTGTTGATGGCACTGGGCACTTTGACTGGACTCTTGCTCTCTGACAAAGGGCTTCAGGCCTCACTGTTTCTTCCTTAGGTCCTTTAAAATGCAAGTCATATCTGTGAACAGAAGAGTTTCAACCCATCATGTTTTCTCCTTTTTCTCCTTTTCCTTTTCTATAATGAATTTTGAAAGAAATATGTCCTTTGCATATGTCCAGGGGTTGAATGTCTACCTCTCTGTAAAGTGCACATAAAGAAGGTATTAAATCCCAAATCTTGTATTTATCATGGCATATTTCACTGAGATATATTCCTGGGTTAGCAAAAATAATACTAAGTTTAAAATACTCATTTGCTTCCAACAAACCTTCTCCCCTTAAATAATCTGGTAAATCTATGTCTTGAGAATGTGGGTGAAAAAAGGAAATATTTGTCATCATGGCAGTGGTGGACTTTAAGGAAAACTCTTGAGTTAGCACTAAATCATCACTCAAAGTAAACCACAACTTGATTTCTGTAACTCCTTGAGACCAAATTAATTAATTTTATTGCCTTGGGCAAATCTTCTAGCTGTGGGTTTAAACTAAAGCAAACATGCTACTTTCCTTCAGTCTGAAGAATTGGCAAGTAAAGATTCTTTGTTATTTTAATCTCATGATTCAATCTCCTGCTGCATTAATTTGGTGATTTGACTAATTGGTGGTTTAACCTATTATTAATGTTCCTCCATTAATTTCCTGATGCAATTTTAATGACATCTTGATGTCACTATTGAATTAAAATCTGTTTAGTCTAAGGAAAAAAGGAAAAGTAAAGCAGTAGTTTTAGATGTTGTTATCTATTTGCTGAATTTTAATGTCTGTCTTCATTCTAATAAAAGTCTGTATGTTTTTAATATGCATTGGGCTTTAATCATGAATAAAGCCATTCATTTTCCCAGGAATTTCTGTGGTTTTAACTATAAATAAAAAGAGAGTCCATTACACTGTTCCTAGGTCCTACTCCAAGGATGGCATGCAATGCATATAAAATTCTTCATGTGAAAAAGCAGCTTCTGGGTCAGGTGGTTGTGACCATGAATATTTCCTCTGGACTACAGAGAAGTAACAAAGCAGAAACTGAGTTCTTGCCTTTGCTACAGCTCATCCTAAGTCCCCACACAAGTCTCTTAATTTGGTTGTGCCTCACTGCCTGCTCTTGACCAAGGAAATATTTCATCTGTTTGTATTGTAAATTGTCAGAGCAGAGACAATTTTTCACCTGCATTTATGATCTCTGCAATTTTGGTTGGGATCTTGAAGGGCTGTATGGTGCACATAACATAACAGCTGTGTAATTAAACCCAGGTAATACCAGATATTGTGGAACCATAGTTATTTATAAACAGAAACTGACAGAAAGAGTGAAGTGACTCTACTGCTTCTGGACCTTGCTGCTACTCTTCTGAATCATATCTGCATCTCAGCCAGTCTGATGCAGAGAAGCACAAGATGTGTTGACAGAAATTGTAAGAAATGCCATGAGGTGAACAGTCATCTAGTTTTCTATTTTATTTAGCAGTGTAGTGCAGCTTGCAGGGGGATGAGCTGTGCAGCTTGGCCAGCAGCAGGTGTGGGGACAATGTGTGTCTGGCCATGCAGCACACACAGGGAACGTCTCCACATCCCCATCCCTCTTTGGCTGAAGAGCCACTAAGGTCAAGGCACTGTTACCTAGCAACTAATGAGAACTGATTAATCCATTTGTATGGCTGCAGTGATGTATGGGATCCTTGTGCCTGCTTCTATATTCATTCAGGGGCAGGAAAAGCAAGTACCAATAACATCAGTATGACATCAGTAATGCTGACAACATCATCAGATGTGTAAATAATAACAGCCAAAACTGACTGTCCATTTTCAATGCTGTCCATCAGATTTTGAATTTCTAACTTTCATTATTGTTTCTTTGAAGACTAGGTAGAGATGAGATTTGTATGTGAAGGAAACCAGGTTGTAGATACAGGGCAATTTGGTTTTTCCAGAAAAGCAAACTGTTGGCTTTCCAGTGGGCTCCCTGTGAAAGCAAAGCTACCCCCAGTCTTCAATGTATGTTCCACAAATGCCTAATCAAACTAAAAGAAAGTGAAACTTTTCTGAAACCAATTCTTTTGAGTTTTAAGGGCCCCTGAAGAGTTAAATAAAAATAGGGCATTTTATAATGCATCTGCTTGCTGTCTGCACCACATGCTCCAGAAGGGCAGTACCTCACCCTGTCAATGTCTAATGAACTGTGCAGTTCCATATGATTTATCATTGCTGGTGTTCCACCAGGAATGATCAATAATATAGTCTATATAATTTCTTTTTTACTTCCAAATGCACCCAGCAGGGTAGAGAAACTTTTATTAAATTGTTGGAAAAAAGCAGAAACACTTTCCATATTTTAACAGAGGAGACCTTAGTAGACTTGGTTTGCATTTTAAAGGCTTAAAGTCAAAAGAAAAACTATCTTTCAAATACACTTTGCTTATTTTTAAATAAAAAATTTCATTAAAAATATTAAGATTTTGTACATGAGAAAGAGACTTTTAAAGTGAATAGTTTTAACAGAGGAGATAAAACTTTAAAGAATGTATTTTTTCAGTTTAGACAAGAAAGCCCTAAAAGCAAGCTCCCAGAGGCTCCAAGACCAGCAAAAGCAGCAAAGTTTGGCTGAGACTCAGATGAAGTAAAATGTTTTTTTCATGCCCTTCATCTTCCCCCTCCCTCAAATGCCTTGCGTGAGACCTTCCATTTTCAGACATTAGTTTTACTTCTTTCACCAGCTTAATGGTGTAATGGAGAGCAAAATTATCTCCCCTGAAATGACCAAATTGGTTTGCAGACAGAAGTGAAGAAAGAAGGCCAATTCTCTTGCTGTAACCAGACCAATCTGAGGTATAATACATTTTTTTCCCTGTCCCTATCATGATTGCTTACTCTTCTCAATCTTGTTTATTCTGAGAAAATTGTGCAGGAGAAATTTCCTTCTGATTAGTGATTAGACACAAAAGGAAATGTGGACTGTCCTACCCACTCATTCAATTTCCTTTGTGCTAGGCTGTTACCAACACTTATGCTTTCTAACCAGACATTCCTGAGAAGCTCTTTCTTCTGTGCTATATTCAAACTCCCTAAATGACACAAGGGTCAGAAATTTGCCCCTTGACCAAGGGTGCTTTGGAGCTGGAAATGCGTGCTCTGATTTGTTTTTCTAAATCTCCGTGAGCTGTGTGGGAAATGGCTGATGCTGGTGAGGAACATCTGATAATGCAGCTGCACAGACTGGCAAGGGAGCAAGGACCCCAGACCAGAACATCAGAACACATCAGCCAGACTATGGGACACACCAGGCTGTCTTCTGCAGGTGTGTCTAAACCCTAATTTATCTCTGGAGCTTGGGAGGGGTGGCTGAGTGGTCAAAAGTACAAGGATATACAGCAGGTTTTTCAAGCAAGGGAAGATGCTTTTTGCATATTGTTTAAACACCCTCACCCTCCTCTCCCACCTCTCCGTAAATGTCTCCACAACTCCCCCCCACACAGATAGCAAACATGGCAGAATGGCCTGTAAAACCTTCACAAGAAGGAAGAAGCACTTCCACTGTGACTCCCACTAAATTTAATGTGTGTGGTTTTTTAAAAATTTTTATTTTTAAGAGTAGAAAAGAAGGGGAGAGAAGCTTCAGTTTTTTTCCTGATTTATTGAATGACTTCAATAGGGGGACCCTAAAGACACCTAGTTCCAATATACAATTTACTCAAGAGGCAACTGTGTATATGCTGCTTGGCACATTTTACTTTCTTACCTTCCACAGCACACAAATGTTGCTGGAGGCAGATAAAAGGTGTTTAAAAACCCAACTCTTAGAGAAACCATGCTGGGGGGAGCAGGGAGTGGATGACAAAAGAGACATGACAAACCTGGACTGTGTTGTGCAATTAGATTTTTTTTCTTCACAGGTTATTTATCTGCCCTTGCTCACTTCTTTCCAAAGTCCAGACTTGCCTCTCTCTGTGGTCCTCAGAGTTTACTCATCTCACCCAAGCTGCCCAGTTCTCCACCATGAACTGATACTCCTCTCCAGGGGTGAAGCAGTCCCACACTGTGAGCCTTCAAAAGCCACTTGCAAAGAATTTGGATTCCAATTTACGAAGATCCATCACCACTACAACCTGTTTAAAGGTAATTTAAACATACCTACAAAGGAAAAAGACAGTACATTAAGAACATCTTCTTTCTGTGCTCTGGGAGCTGGGGGCAGTGCCTGGTCTGTTGTGTTTCCCGACTGGGAAAGGTAAAAAGGTCAGGGCTGTGGAGGAGGAGGATGGGGATGCTCCACAGTTAACACAGGGAATACATTTCTGTTAGAAGCAAAACTAAACCTCCAGATTTTCAACCTAATTTAATCTTATAACAAATTCTAAAGCGTCAGCATCTGAGGCCCTGAGTTCCAGAAAAAGCAAAAGAATCAGAATTCAGAAGTTTTTGTTGCTCTTACTCATAGATTGTTAACTTGAATGAAATATTTCCTTAGGCCTCAGTTATCTGTACAAGTAACTGAACAAAGTTTCTTCTACAACCACTTTCCAGAACATACATCAATTTCATAGGTGGCATGAGAGTGTTTAAAATTGGACTGAAGAAGGATGGCAGCACTTTAGTTGTCCAATATGTGACTTGCACTAAGAGCCCTCTCTTCCCAAACAAACTGGATTCTGGACTGTGCCTGTCTGGGGTATGTATTTGCTATCAGAGGTTGCTCAGTGCTCCAGTTACACATTTAACAGCTTTCTTAAGTGTTCTTCATCTATTTTTTCCTCTGCTGTCAATATCTGCTAAGAATAATGCTCGGAACAGCTTACACAAGCACAGAGCAGGCCCATTTCCTACTTAGAAGAGTGCACTGGTAAAGGTCACTTTATTTTTCAAATGGCTTGGAGTTGGTCCTTAGCCTCAGTGCTGGAAGCAACATTTCAGGCAGGGCCATTTCAGCAAGAATCTGAAGTGTCTACACCGTGTTGTTACAAGCAGCACACTTAGCAAAGGAAGGATTTGCTTCTTTCCTGGGGAATAAGAAATACCCTACCTTAACAGGCAAGAGGAGTCTTCACCATGGCCTAGAAAGGAATCACCCAAGCCTGTTTCACCTGTGCTGAAGACAGAGTTTAATTTATGAGCATTCAGCGTGTTGCTCCTTGTTTTGCCAACAGAAATTTGCTCTGAGTTTGGAGAGCCATCAGCTTCTCCTGAGTCATCTCAGGCCACCAAGGATGCACTTCCAGCTTTCCTCCAGCACTCCCACCTGCTGGGGACCTACCAAAACTTGGTGGGGACTGACATTGTGTATGTACTGCCTGGGATGGTCCCACTCACCACGTGACAGGGGTGGTCTCTCTGCTGTGTTATTCTCCTTTCTCACACAACACCTCTTTTGCTGTGTGTTTGTACTGTACATCTTCCTCAAAAGCTGGGTCTGTAAAACAAAAACAACAGCTTTGTTTTACTGACAGGGCAGCTGGTAGGTTTTTAACCACAGTTTGTTTTTATTGAATGTCAGTTACTGATATGAGTTCATCTAAGTTTGTCTTCCTTCTCAGCACTGCAATCTGTTTTTCTTTGTAAAATATTGATACTATTTTAGAAAAGGGAGCCAAAATCAATTAAAACCAAACAATTTTTGACACTTCTGGCTTTCTGCAGTGGTATCGGTTAATCACATATTCATAAATACTCTAACATACAGGTCAGAAAGATGACATTAAAATTTAATGCACTAGGGAAAAATAAATTTAAAAGGTCTGCTGGAGAGGCTTTGCCATAGTTCTCTTCCTGCAGTCTGTCAGAGGATGCATAAACCTGTGACCTTTTTTTGTACAAAATTACAATATATCTCCTCTATCTAAAGCTGGATAATTACAAGGTTACATAGTCCCTTGGCAGGCTGAAGAAAAGGTTACTCTCATTTTCATCCAAAGGCTTTGGAGTGATGCTGTGTGCTGGAAAGGTGTACAGTCATTTAATCCAGTGTGAATGGAGAGGAGGGATGGTGTCTCTTGCCATTGCTGCTCAGTTACTAAGGGAATGACAACCCTGAATTTATGTTTTAGTTAGCACTGTCATCTCCCTTACACACACAGCATCCTGGATGCTGGTTTGTTTGCAGGGATTAGCTGGAGCCAGTGCTCAGTGATTCCTACCAACATCTTCAGGCTGCACCTAGCAGTTTCTTCAGGATTTACATGAAAATATTTTTAGTGGACTGCCTAAGACTGGTTGGGAAGATAAACTTCTGAATGAGAAACTGTACAGTGCAGTCACACTGGATATCTGCCAGATGGCAGAAAGATGAATCAAAGTCTGCACTGGGTAATCAGTGGGATTGAGCCTGGGAATTTCCTTTGATCTCTATCTGGGAAGTGTACCCAGTCCTTTTGCCTTCAGCATCAGAGTTGAAACCTGATGATGAGTGTGCAAGGGATAACTTTACCCAGCACAGTCACAGCTGCTTCAAAGGGTGCCAGCCAGAGGACTCAAGCTGAGTCTGGTGCTGTGCCCCAGACCTGACCCTGACCAAAACAATAATGTAAAAACTGGGGAGTGAGTTGGCCATGTTTGTCTCCAAGGAGGAATCTGTTGCAGAATGGTGAGCAGGGACAGGCACCCCTGTCCTGCTGAATAGGCACAGGTACAGCAACTGTGGAATTTTGGGTGGGAAATGAACAGGAAGTGATGGATGTAGCAACAGCTGTAGGTAGAAAAATGTGTACACATATTAAATGCTGCTGCAAATTACAAAGAGCAGAAAGTTAAGGTTTAAAGGCCTTAAGTGCATCAGTGCACCCGTAGCCAATTTATTGATCCCTCTGTTACAACAGTGCCAGCCACCATATACGATGGATTCCTCATTATGATGTGTGATGTTACCAAACTTTGCTGCCATGAAGAAGGTGACTCTTTGTCCAAAGCCTGGAATCTCTTTCCTCCTTCTTTATCTTGTCCCTGCATGAAGGCTGGTGAGCTCACAAATGTAGTTTTTTGAAAGACAAGAAATACCCCAGAGAGTCTGCAGCTATGACATCCAACTCACAGCAGACTAGAATATCATGGAGCACCTGTGACAGTTCTGTGAGGGCTGAATTTGTTTTTTGGGCAGACCTGGCTGCCCTTTACTCTGAGCTTGTGACAAAACTACTGGTCTGTATGGATCAGCATGCCAGGCAGCATTCTGTGCTATGCTGTGGTCCTAAGGTCTTGAAACACTATTTAATACTTAATACAATTAGCAAGACTAATAATTAAAAATGCTTGCAAAGCATTCAGAAAAAAAAAGAGAAAAAAAAATTAGAAAAAAAAAAGGAATGAAATAATTATTTCCCTGGAAATTTTCCTGGTATTTTCTTCTCATGACCCATCACCTGTCCTGTAGTGAAGTCAAGGTACTGGTGCCCTGCAGTAAGGGGGATGCCCACTGGATGTCATGATTGCTCCACAAAAGTGCAAACACAATGTAATTTATCTAGCAGTCAAAATGTTATTCCTGAGAGGAAGTAATTTTAGGATGTACATTTTGTGTAGTTATTCTCTTTCTCTCTTTCAGCCCCTCATCTATACACACACATAAATCCTTGGATTTCTTGAACTGTGCACAGTCAGTAAGCCATAGCTAAACCCCCGTGTCTGTTAGGTTTATATGTGAATTGTGTGGAAACAAAAAAATGACTGAAACTTATTCAAATAAATTCCATATGAAAAGACTCTTGTCACTGATTTTAGAAAAAGTCAGTCGCCCACATAACTTTGAAAATCATGGTCTTATTGCCATGATTAATGAGAGAGAGCTAGAGTCTGTAATTGCAATCAAATAGATTCAATCACTTAATTCAGTGATTAATGAGATCAAGAAATTGTACGTGGGTCATCTCAGCTTTAGACTCCTGCACTGCCTATAAGTTCTTTACAGAGGGAAAGTAAATAAGAAACGAAACAAACAAACAAAAAAGCACTATTCCTCTGCCAAAGACTCTTCTCCAACCATCTGAATTCAAAGTACGTGGAAAATATGACTGCAAATGCCTACATTCTGCAAATGTCAGTAGTGGCTAGCTCTTGTTTTAATTTACTATTTAAATGTATTAAACATGAAAGAAATCTTGTTAAATGTCATAATCATAATGACAATCCAAATGAAATTAACTAGAAGAGTCAATTAGATTCAGAGGCCAAGCAGGAAGTAAAATGAGTCATGGGGAAAGGAGGATCCCCCAGACTCTGCACAGCGTGGATTACAGCCTTAAATGTCATGTGGAAATGGATGCAGTGCTAATGTTCTCGTATTCAAGGGCAGCTTATTTGCTCAGTCTCCAGAAGGCAAGCTTTTATATTTTTCTTGAAGGGTTAGGCAGACCTGTGGGCTAGGCAAACCCAGAAACTGCAGCAGCATGGTGCTACCTGAATTGCAGGCACACAAAGACTGTTTGGATGAACAAAGATTAATTTGTAGAAATGAGGCTGACAGATATGTAGAAATCATGATTCATAGAATCATAAAATCTTTTCATTTGGAAAAGACTTGTAGGGTCCTCAAGTCCAACTGTTAACCCAGCACTGCCAAATCTACCACTAAACCATGGCCCCAAGTGCCACATCCAGGTGTTTTTTGAACACTTCCAGGGATGGTGACTCCATCAGTTCCCTGGGCAGCCTGTTTCAATGCTTGAGAACCATTTTTGTGAAGAAATTTTTCCTAATTCCCAGTCTAAATCTCCTGTGGTACAACTTAAGGCTGGTTCCCCTTGTCCTATTGATTGTTACCTGGGAGAAGAGACTGCCCCCATCTCACTGCAACCTCCTTTCAGGTGGTTGTAGAGAGCAACAAGGTCCCCCCTGAGCTGCCTTTTGTCCCAGCTAAACATCCCCAGCCCCCTCAGCTGCTCTTCATAAAACTCATTCTCCAGACCCTTCACCAGTTCCATTTTCCTCCCCTGGATTTGTTCCAGCTCCTCAATGTCTTCCTTGTTGGGTGGGGCTGAAAACTGGACACATGATTTGAGGTACAGCCTTATAGGTGCTGAGTGTAGGGAGACAATCATTTCCCTGCTGGCCAGTTTCTGATAGAGCCCTCTTATTTTCAGTGTCAAAATAGCTGATACTCACATGTGACCAGAAGGCATAAATGAAGTGAAAAGAAATGCATTTGTGAACAGGATAAATAAATTGTCATGCAGCAGAGACAATTTAGTCCTTTTCCTCTCTGTCTCTGGCCTTACTTTTCTGACATGTTGATGGAGGCAGTTCCATGATGATCTTCTGTGTATAGATTGGCCATGCCTACCAACACTGCCATCTCCAGTAACAGCCCTTAGAGAGTTCAACAACAGATATTTTCCTTATTGGTCCATCTCATATAGTTCTATGTGTTGTAATTTTTATTGACTGTCCAGGTACATATTCTTTGATCAAAGATATTTCTCAAGATCAGCTTTCTGGTTTGCATTCTACTGTCAAATATTCAGCAAAGAACAACTTCAGATTATGATTATGTCTTTTCTGTCATTCAGTCAACTAATATCTTGTGACTATTTGTAGTAGGAGAAGGTCAGAGCAAAGGTACAAGATTAACTCATAGCTTGCAGATAACTTCAGAACTACTTCAAGAGTGTCAAAATGTAATTTAAGCATTATGTTAAAACAAGGAAAGGCCTTACAATTTCAAAAGTATGCATCATATAAATGTTATCCCTAACTTGTCCTCCTCTCCCATTAACTTGTAATTCACATAGCAGCTTCTCTGATCTTTGTCCCTTTTTTTTCTGTTTCAACATGAACGATTATGAAGGACTAAATGAGAATAGCAGGTTCATCAAGTGAAAGTGACTCTTAAATGCTTACATTTTTGGTGGATGATTTATATTTTACAACACAGCTCTGGAGGACACTAAACCCAGGAGCAATTGCTGTGCAGTTTAATGACTTGACTATTTTGCCCTTGCTTTGAACACAGCAGATGAATTTCTTTGTCACAGGAAGCAGAAAGAAGCAGCTCAGCTGGGATGGTCCAGGCATGGAGCAAAGACCTGCTGTCCTTCAGGATGCAGCTGATGGTCTGTAGTGTCTGTGCCTCTCAACAGCTCTGTCCCCTCATGGCTCTGTCCCATTGATTTGGGATGGAGTGGTTGGGAAAGCTGTGGGTGAACAATGGTTTTGTGCTACTCTGTAGTGTCTGTGTTTTCTGCTTGCTTTCATTCTCTTCCTCCTATTCTTTACTGTCTTTTTTGCCTTTCTGACTACTGAACATTGAGCTGACATTTCAGGAAATTATCCAGAGTTATTCTGAGACCTCTTTCATGAATTGTTAATGTAGAGCCCATCATTGCATATGTATAGTTAGGATCATTATTTTGCCATGTGCATTACTTTGCATTTATTGACATTGAATCTCTTCTGCCATTTATTACTCCACCATGAGAGCATTCTGCAAGTATTTGAGGTCAGTCTTATGTTTGATTTTTCTGAATGCTTTTTTAGCAGCTGAATATTTGCCACCTCACTAAAAGAGATTCATTGCATTAATAGTGATGAACAGACTTCTACTGTTCATTTATGAATAAAGGGTGAACAGAGCTGGCTGCAGCCCTGAAACTGACTCCCAGTGGGAGAACCTCCCTCCAGTGTAAGAACTGACCAGCCGTGATTTTTGACTGCTCAGCTTTTAAAGTAAAAACTATTAATTAGTAGACTCTCTCTCTTTTCTTCCATTACATTCTTAAATATCTTTAAGAGTGTTAAGTGTCCAAACTTTTCAAAAGCTCTTGGGAAATTGAGGTGTGTGATATAACCATGTCACTCCTCACTACATGCTCACTGATTTCTTAACAGAGCATCTCTAGCTTTTTGAAGTACCTCTTTCCCATAAAAAGCCATGTTGGATCTGACTTTTCTCCAATATATCTATGTGCTATTTATGACAAAACTGCCACTATTCAGTTCACTGTGCCATTCAGGCTCAGTGCACAGGAGCTGTCACCATCAGCACAGCTCTTAGAAATCAGCTTCTTCACTGCCAGATTTCCAGGTAAAGTTGTTTGGGAAAGTTAGTATTTTTTATTTTTTTACTTCTTTAAATTTTATTTTTCCTAGTAATTTAGACATGTATAAGGTTTTACAAACAACTTCTTAACAATCAAGCTGTTTTTAAATTTTTCTCATTTAGGCCCTTTTATTTTTTTAAGGTTGCTTTTTTACCTCTAATGACAGCATTTTACTCTGCCATTGAACACTCTTGCCTTTTACTGTGGTTAGATGGTAATCTTTTATCTTCTCATGGCAGTGCATTTTGAGTCTATAATGAGCAATCTGTAAAGAATTCCTACCTATGTTTTGTACCTCTGCCAGTCCATTGAACTACCTGCTGTGTAGCCTTCTCATTCTCCCCTCTTTGAAATGAAATACTCCTAGGAGGTTGAATGAAATACTCCTAGGAGATTTATATACCTTGAGTACCTTTTATGTACCTTGCAGTTACTACCCTAGGGTAGTTGTTTGATTGATGTCATGGGACAGCTTCTGTGCCTTGGGTTAAAATATTGACAAGAGAGAATTGGCATGGCTGATCACTTGGTTCAAGAAGTTGGGCTTCATGCTGCTCAATAATCAGTCTGCAGCATCTTCCTCATGTATGAATTTTCCTAGGTCATAAGGGGCCAGACTGAACAGTTTTTACTACTCTTCCTAGGGTGGGTTGACCCTGGCCAGCAGACAAATACCCACCCAACACCTCTCTTAATCTCCTGTCTCAAGGGGTTGGGGTGGGGGAAACACAAGGAAGGTCAGAAGACCCATGGGTCAAGATAATGACAGTTTAACAGGGAAAGGAAAAGCTGAGTGCACTAATTCAGGACTTTCCATTGGCACACGGATGTCCAATCATTCTGAGAAAAGCAGGTCTTTAGCATGTGCAATTGTTTGTTACTAAGATGAAGAACATAACAACAAATGCCTTCCCTTTGTCCTTTCTTTCTTGAGCTTTTATTGCTGGGAATGCAGCCATGTGGTGTGAAATATTCCTTTGGTCATTTCATGCCAGTGGTCCTGCCTGTGCCCTCTCTCAGCCTCTTGCCCACTCCCAGCCTACTCACTTTGGGGAGAAGGAGAAGAGAGCTGTGGCACTGTGCAAGCCCTGTTTCAGCAGCAGCCCAAACACTGGTGTGTTCTCAGGACTGCTTTAGCCACAGACCCAAAGCACAGCATCATGCTGACTACTGGGAACAAAGCTGAGCTCATCCCAGGCAGAGCCAGTACAGCCTCCACCCCTCCCTGCAGATATTTGCACCACAGCTAGCAGGCACTGGTGTGGGTTAGCCTCTGTGGGTTAACCCCTGTGCTGCCCCTTGGTTTGTTTCCACTGCCATTGCCACAGGGGTTTGCCCTTGGGGTCACGATGGGAGTGGAGCACTGGCCACTCTTCTCTAGGTCCAGCTGGATGTCCCTCACTTCTGCAAATTTGCTTGGCCCTCTTTCTCCTTTGGTAGCTTTGATAACTTGTCATGTTAGACTCCACACAGCAGGTTTCCACTTTCCATGGTTTCCTGTAACATGACAGGATCTGTTGGTAAACAGAGCACAGAGCCTTTCACCTTTTGGTGATTCCAGGACTGGTGAAATGTGGGTAGAAATGGGTGGGTAGGAATGTGTTCCTGTGTGTCTCCATGTGAGGAAAGGTTGAAACTGAAGAACTGAACTATACCTTTACATGCATCTCCTTCCTGGGGAGAAATGGGAGACTTTGATAGACAAGAAAGTCCCTCAGAAAGGGAAACACTTCTGCCATCAATATAAAGGCCAAGGAATTCTGTATTCTCTGCAGCGAATCCTTGACTGCTGATTGCAATTCATGAGGCAAAACAGACCTGAGCAGCCAGAAAACACATCAGGGATATTTATACAGTGTGGGGGATACAGGTTGTAGTTTTGCATGACTATTCCAAGATCTACAGTGTCAGACAGTGTGAGCACAGAGGTAAAGACGTTTCTGCAAATACTGGGGTAGCTGCTCTGCCTTGTCTGAAAGAGAAAGCATGCCCTGCAGCCTGCCATACATGGGCAGGCTGACACCTGGAAAATAATAGCTGTCAGTTCTTTTTATCAGGGGGTTGTTTGTATATATATGTGTTTTTAAAGAATTGGAGCATTTTGTCCTTTTTCAGAGACAATCACTTGAAACAGAATGTATTTGTCTAGGCTGTGAGATCTGACTGGAACCTAGAGTCAGCAGGCAGCCTTTCATGTTTAGGAAAAATCAGAATGTAGAGGTCAAGTCTCAATTTTTTGTCCTTTATAGTTACAAAAACACTTAATTTCTTTCACCCACCAAAATGGCTTCTGACTGAAAAAGGCTGGTTGTTACATGCTGAAGAATTGCTTTGGCTTTAGAAATAGAAAATTCAGTAATACTTAGCATAAATCCACTCATCTGGACCACCAGAAGTGATTTAAGGGTATGTCCAGTGAAGGCAAGGAATACAACATGGGCAAGTAGATTCACCTTTTAAACATTATCCTTCAAACAGTCCAACTTATGAAGATATTTGCTATTTATATCATTACCAGAGAATGGAAGGGAAGGGAAAAATACATTAAAATGATACATGAAAAGCAGGTCTGGGTGCAATCTAAACTTCTTTCACCTAAATTAAAGATTAATTTCTTCTGACATAGGCACTCATACAAATGTGGTGTGATGGTTAAGCCAGCAGATCCCAAGTTGAGTACCCAGCACGTGGGCATCTGAGGTATTTAGTGGTTAGCTTAGGAGAAGTGAGTGGCAAATAGGCAGTGTCAGAACAGTATATTGACAGGCATGGAAGTAAACAAGAGGGTTTCTCTGCTGTACACCCATGTGTTGTTGGAATCCTGGCCTGTTGAGCTAAACAGGAGCAGGCATGGGCTGAGCCTCTGAGAGACAGCCATCCTCTCCGGTACGTGGTTGGCTTTGCTTTAGCATCTGGATTTTTCTTTCCTTGCATACATTTTATTGGCAAACAGAAAGCCTATCTTGGGGCTGAAGACTCATGAAACATTTCAGGTGAAACATTTGAAGTCTGGGCACTGCACTGCTGAACTGAGCAAAACATTTTGAACAGCAAGACCCTGGTACATCTAACACCCTCCAAAACACATCATCCTCACAAATGAGTGTAGAGAATTGCTGTACCTCTGTAGTATAGGAAAGTAAAACACAGAGAAGACACAGACATTTTATCCAAAACAAATGGGCTGAAGAACAAAATTGCTCATCAGAGTAATCAACTTTAAAGAGTCCTTTTCTTGATCTCAATCTTTGTTCACTTATTGCACGGAGGTAATTTTAAAGACATCAGTGTAACTATTTTATGCCTGCTCTTGTTAATTTTCTTAAGTACAGTAAAATAACATTTTATTGCTTGCACAATTCCCTGATCAATTGCATTTTCTTTGTCACACTTGCTTGGCAAGTAAAACTGCCTGAGCTGTGATGGTTGGGTAAATTAGTATCATTCGCAAGCTCATTTTGCACTTTGGAGTGTCAAATGTGGTTTGACTAAGAAAACTTCTTCCCTGTTGTTGTTGTTGGATGTGGGAGGAAGGGAGAAGATAGGTAAATTTTTGTAATGGAAGAGTGAGACATACTTTTGAATGTCAGTTTTATATATGTTGATAAAACCTGCAGACACAAATCAGCTTCTGACTGTGATTTCACTAGGGTGCCATAACTTCCCACATGGTCTAATGAATAAGCACAAAGGGAATAACAGGCCTATTGATTTACATCTTATTTAACAAAACAAAACAATATTTGTGTTGGTGCAATTCCAGAGAGAATGTTAGAAAAGAAAGAAACTACAGGCAGGAAGGAGGGTGGGGTTCTCTAACATTTGTGTTGCACAATGCCAGGGATTTAAATTAGGGTGTCTCAGATTAACCTGTGAGGCAAGCTCTCTCTGGAGGTTTGATGCTCTGTTGTCAAGGCCTTGGGATCTGCAGGAGAGGATGGCAGCTCCCCTGCTGCCTGCCTGAGCTCTCCCTGCAAATCCAGGGCACGGATGATGGGGGGCATTGACTTGCTCTGCAGTCTCCAGCTCTGTGGCCACAATGCAGCTCGATTCTCGGGTTTCTGGGGTTGAGATGACCCCGAGGTATTAGAAATCCTTTTCTTTCCCAGCCCACTGACTGAAGAAGAAGTCGAGATTTGTTGGTTCTGCTTTTCAAGGTTGTTTATTTTTTCTTATCTATTACATTCTTTCTCTGACCTGCTGAGATCTGTCCAGCAGGTTGGGTTGTGGCACACTGACTGCCCTTGGAGTGGTGTTAGCTTTTTATACTAAAAAAAAATGTACTTTATTTACAATAATTTCCCAATACCTATCACCTATGATAGGCAGTCTGTCTCTACTCTAAACCAATCAAAAAGTGTCAGCATCACAGCAGAAGATGGAGGACAAGAAGGAGAAGAAGGACAGGACACGTCCAGATTCCTCCATCTTGCCTCTTGAACCCCTATTCTAAAACCCCAATATTCTACTTTTTCACCCTGTGATAAATTCACTATCATTCTACTCAAACTCTTGTGGCTTCTAAATCTTCACACAAAGTTGGTAATTGTTTCCCTGGACTAAAATCAAAGGCACAGCTGTTTTTGACTCTGTGCCAAGGTCTCTGAGCCCCTTGCCAGGGTCTTGAATCACCCAGGGCAGCCAGAGGAATGTCCTGGGTCCCAACACTCAATGTGGCTGTGAGATCACCCTGGTAGGTGCTCCTGTGCTTAAGTTCAAGTTCAGAAACTTAAATTCTCTCATTAGCCTATGGAAGGAGAGAGACTGAACCTCTGTAAGTTTAGCTGGCAAACATAGGTTAGATATTTGCCTTAGATGGAGTGACGACTTCCACAGAAGTAAAATGGATTTATCTTCCTACAAAGTCCAGTTTTGGACAACTTTAGGCGTATATGCTGACATCTGATATAGAGGCATTCTGTCTGGTGTCACACAGGGACACAAAACTCAGATTGTGGAAAATAAGATCCAAAATACTGGCCTGGGACACTTCCAACTGATGAAACATTGTGAATACAGAGATGGGGGAGGCAGTCTCATGAGTGTAGGATTATGATTGTGGAAGCTCATATTTTTTATGCCACTGGCGCCATTCCTGAAATAAATATTTGTTTTTAAAGCCAACTAACTGAGACAAAACACATGCAACTGAAGAATTGCCCATTAACTATTGCATGTAGGCTGGAAGGGTTCAGCTGCATTTCCTTCTGTGCAGTCAGGAGTAATATTGGTGTGATAGAAAAAGGCAGAAAGATGTACTTATTAATGCTTATCAAAGGGCAGAATTTTAGATCTTACAACTGACATGGGCTCCTGAAGTCTGCTAATTAAACCATCTGAACATTTGATCAAAGGCATTTAATGCGGAGATTGCTTAGCAAGATGCAGATAATTAGATGAAGGCTACTAATGATTTACTTCTGCAAAGTGTAACCTAGCACTGCTGTCTGAAAGTGACATTTCCTGCAAATCCTGTGCTTTGTGTTCCTTGCTGTAACAGCCTAATTGTTAAATACCAAGTGCAGATCAGGCCCAGAACGTGTCTCATATTCTACTTCACAGTTAATATAGACAGTTTAAGCTGGAGAACACTGGTGATAGGTTAAGAAGGGATAGATATCCTTTCAAAGAGACAGAGTGCTCTTCACTGGCTGAAGAGATGCCTCAGTTTGTGTGCCTGGAGCTAAGTGAGATGATTCCTACAGCTAGCATGGAATGTAGCTGGGACTGAATTAACACAAATAGCTTTGCCTGAAGTTCTGTCTCTGGGTCTTGCTCTTCCTTTTGCAGTGCCATGTTCTTCCCCAAGCCTTAGAGCTGAATGCCCTCTCCCAGATGCCCCTCTCCTCTGGAGAAATCAGGTCACCTCTGCATCCCACAGAATTCTCCTTCTAAGGCAGAGGGCAGCTCTTCCTCCACCAAGATCTCTTGGGGATGGATTTGTGGCTTAGTTTTGCTTCCCACACGAGCAGGAGGTCAAACTGTCTGCTTGCTTCCTAAACAAGTACTCTGCTGACTGGATTACGAGGTAAGGCTCTACTCTTTAAGAGGCTTAGAAAGAGCTTGAGGGCATTTTCCAGGTGAGCTGCTGCTGCTGCTGCTGTTGCTGAAATCTGGCAGACTGTCACTGCTGCTCGTAGGCAGACCTGAGCTCTGCTGAGATGATTGTTTCTGTCAAGGTGTACGTGACACTTGGCATTCCTGCTGGCAGAAATCCTGCACTGGGGGAATTCTGTGAGTAGGGATGCAGGCATCCTAAGAAATTTAAATGAAAGTTAATTTAGGTAGAAGGTGGCCTGAGGTTTCAGATTCATACATCATGTAAATCTAACCCTTATTTTTGTACTGGTTTAAACATTCCCTTCCAAAATATCTTAGTAAGTTATTAATTCTTTCTTAACCGCTTTTAACTGTAATAGGAGGTGTGATTAAGTTTTGTCCATTTTTATCCAAAAAACAGCTCCATGCAAAAAATTCCCATAAATTACCCAAAGCAGAAGCAGTCCTCAGCCTTAATTGCAGCATTCATTACACATTTACACTATCATAAAAGCTCCTTGGATTTAGTGACAGTCAAGAATTCTTTTTTTGTTCATAATTTTTACATGCATCCTGAGGGAAGCTTCTGTGGAGAGGCAGCAGGCTCTGAAATGAGCTATGGCTGTTGCTGAGCATTACAAAGCAGCTGAGACCTCCTCCGAGTTAGGGCCCTGCTCATCTGCTGCCCTTGCTTGCTCTCAGAGTTCACCTTACAGACACCAGTGCACTTCTCCAAGCTCTGAACACACCTCTGGGGCTAGTGCCAAACAGGCAGACACTTTGCTGTGATCCAGAAACTGAGTGAACCTTTTGACAGCTCCATGAGGCTGGATCAGACCCATGGGTCAGACCCTGATGCTGAGCTGAGGGAGGAGAGAGGAGCATGAGTGCATCACCAAAAACCCCATGGCAACTGGCCTTGATGGCTGCATTTTTGTGGTGTCCACAGCTCCTCTGTCTGCCACACATCACCTGGGTGTGCTGGTCCAGAAACAAAAATGTTAGGAGCTGGCATTATGGCTTTGTCTGTCATGCCATAACCCCTGCACTTCCCTGGTTATGGGCTGGGGAAGGAGCTGGGCACTCAGCACCTCCAGCACCCCTGGGTGGCTCCACTGGGAGCAAAGCTGGGTGAGGACAGAGCTGGGGCTGAGCAGGGCTGGGCTGGGGAGGAGGCTGGGGAGGGCAGTGGTCCCACAACACTGCTCCTGCCAGAGCATCCTGTGTGACAGTGCAGCTGCAGGTAAGTAGGTAGGATACAACTGTGTCTTAAATGCTCAAAGAAATAAAATCACATTTGGTGGACTAAGGTGGAAGTAAGGTGAGAGATGGGTCAGAACAGACAGAAAATAAATGAAAGAAATCCAAGCTGGATTTATCAGTAATTAAAGATTAGAAGGGAAGGAGAAATAATAATAACAAAACAAAAAGCCGGCAAGCCAGAAATGGAGTAGAAAATGTACTCTAGACAACAGAAAGCCAACAATTGCAATGTTTTAAAACAAAACAGTGATTGTGGAAGACCTGCTGAAGATCTCAATAATTCCTATTTTAGAGGGATCCTAGAAGTTTCAGTTGGATTACTATTTAGACCTGGCTAGTTCTAAATCAGCATGCATTGCTTCCAGTTTTGTGATTGGTATTCATCTTCCATTCTGAAGTAGGACAGAGATGACAAATTTCAATTTTTTGTGGAATGTTACAGTCTATAACATTGGTTTCTTCTGACTGATATGTTTCAGATGAATGTTTATGTTATTAATTTTTACAGTACCACAGGATGTAAGAAAACCTTCAACTATGTTAAAAATGAACTTTATGAAAAATCAATTTTCAAACAAACCCCAAAATGTTCCCTTTAAAAATTATCTATTCTCCCTGCCCAAGCAAATGTTCACAGAAGAACCATGTTTCTACAAAATATTTAATTTCAGCTTGCCAGCAGTGGAAATTTGCTTCATCAGGAGCTGACCAGCTTTGTTATTGATTCACTCAAGGAAAGAGCACTGAGGGAAAACCCAGTGACTGATTTACTACTGCCTTTTTCTCTTATACATTCATTTACACTTATGGGCAGGAAGTGTAAAACACATAAACATACACAAAACCAGGCCTGTGCAATTCATAATGCAGTTCAGATCCATGCAGTACAGCTATAGTTACATAAAGAACAAGGCAATAGGGAAGCAGATACAATATTTGTGTTATGAATATGTGGAATTCATATAATTTGGGTTTAATTGTCCATGAATAGATGAGTATCTGGTATTCATCTGCTTTGAGACTTTATCTGCTTTCACCTTAATTGGTAAAGAGACATTATGTCTCAGCAAGGAAAAATACCATTTTCACTGTATGTTGTTAATAAGGAATAAAGTGCAAAAATCCAAAAGGGAAATGCAATCCCTTTGGGAATAAAACCCCTCAGGAACTGAAAACCTCTCTGTGATTTGGGATGACGACATGTTAGAAGGGTAGAGAACTTCCTCCAACATTAGAGAATGAGCAAGCTCCGCATTTGAATGCTCATGCATTTGAGCAAATAAATCACACACGGTTCTCTGGATAAAAACAAAAGAAGTAATTAATTGCAAATTATATGTTCATAGCGATTCCTGTTGAGAACTCAGCTGAATTTTCTTGTGTTTAGTAGCTCTCCATCCCACAGTGCCCTCTTCTGAGATATAGGAAAGCCTGAAAATGATGGGAGGAGACACAAAAAAAAGCCTTTCCAGTACGTTGCTTCTTGGTGCTCTCTTGCTGCTTAGGGTGGGCTGCTTTAACCCAGAAGTGCAGGCACAGAAACTGTTTCAGTAGGCATCCCTAGAGAACCTATATTTGCTTTTCTTCCATTTGCTAAGCTTTCCTGTCCTTTATTCCATATCAGAGAGCTGTACTTTGCATTTTTAACTCTGATTGACTTAATTCCTGCTCACTGCTCCCTTTACTGTAAGGTCAGCCATCTGCATTGGTATCCAAATTTTACATTCACTGTCCCTTGCAGATCTCCAGCTTTATCTCTTCAAGCCCTGTAACACAGTCACTACAGCCACTTTGAATCTGTGAACTGACTGACCACTTGCTAAACTGTTTCATACACCATCTGAAAACATCCTCACCTCTATCTTGGTTCTGGAAGCAGTAAAATGGCTTGAGTTAGAGGGCAGCTCTGCTGGGGAAAACTGCTGTTAATGTGCTAAACGTGATGTTCATGCAAATGGCAGGCATGGTGTTAATAGCAGTGCAATTCCCAGGGCCCAGGCTGTCTCCAAGAATAAAAATGTGTGGCATCAGTTTGAGGTGATGCTGCTTGTTGGGGGCTGAGCGTGCACAACTGTGGAAGCTGAAGCACAGACATGGGGATGTTGTGTGTTTTCCTGCCTTCTCAGACATGCTGCCATGGCTCCCCTGAAGTCACCCTTGCTTTTGTATGAGTTTGATGAGAAGATGGTAGCTGCTGTCCAGACTTGCCTTTGTCCTCACCATCATGCATTTCTGCCCACCTGTTCTCTGTCTGTTCTGCCACTTTCTCCTGATTCTGTGGTTCAGGTCCTCATTCATGCCTGCTTAACCTTCCTCTGGCCAAATTCTTGTTGTTGCCCACTTATATCACTATTAACCATACAATCTTTTTTTCATTGATGTCTTTCCTAACTCCCATCTCAATGTTACCCACTCCTGGCATATAGACTGCCAAAATGGACTGTCTGCCCTTTTCTGCACTTGGATAAACTCAAGGGTGAATTAAACACACTTTTATATGAGTACTTTTATACTGTTAGGGGACCCTGATTGCTCCATTTTCCCCAGCAGTGCAGATTCTGCAGCCATGGCCTGGGGATGATCCCTGTGGGGCGGGTGGCATTGAGGGCTCCCTGTGCAGTGGCTCAGCAGATGGCTGGCATGGGAAGGAGAGGTCAGCTGAGGATTCAGTGCACTGTCTGATAAGTCCTGCAGATCTGCAAGATGGATAGCTTATGGATGTGTATGTTGGGGTGTTTTCTCAATTTGGATACTAAACAGGAGGTATTCATGATGCTTCACAATCTGAGATGTGAATCTTGGCTGACTGAAGTCACCTTGAATTTGAAGGCATTTTTACATTTAGGCTTCTGTTCAGAAAGCTGTGCTTCAAGTTCCAAGGCTTTTCACAGCAGACATCCTTAAATAAATATATTTTATAGTAAAAGCAGAATATAAAAAAATATCAAATGTCTTTCATAAAAAACAGCTTTCAGAAGGAAAAAAAAATCTGCATGCCTCCTCCATTTTTTTCCTTTCCCATCACTTTACAGGGGAAGGTTAATGCTTTATCATGTTGCCAGGTAAATAGCTGCTTGCCCAGGTAGTCAGAAAGAATTAATGGCCTTGTGGAACTATCTGCAAAATCTAAAGAGTTTTCACAATGTTTTGCACATTTATATTGATCAGCATCCCACAGTTAGTCAAATAGAACTTCATCCTACAGAAGTCAAAGGGATGCTGTCCAATGACACTGAAGATCACATGATAGCCATTAGTCGATCTTTGCTATACAGTAATTTTCAGGTCCTTGTTCTAGTGGTGTTGGCATGAAATGGCTAGAACAGTTAGTTTAGCCTTTATTTTAAAAGTATTTCTTGTTATTTTTCCACATCTCATGAATATATTCCGACTAGTTTACAAATTTACGTAAATTCTATTGTTTAAAGAGAAAAAAAATGTCAAAATAGCTTCAAATATCTTCCATTATGTTCTTTGTTGCTCTGCTGTGTTTCTGTCTCTATCTATATTTTATTATTAAGAAGGTCTGATTTTACTTTTATGATGTGAAGTCTGTCAAAACAATGCATTAAATAATTCTGAATCATTATTATCCAATACTACATCTGTTGCTTTCTTTCTTAGTTTTTTTCCCTTCCCTTAGATGGTCCAGGATTGAAACCTGCTATTTCCTTAATATTATTCAGCTGTGTCTGAAATATTCTTTTGTCCTCCTACTTAGAATCCTTCAAACTATTGTGTTCATCATTCAAAGACCTTGAAGGGTCCTGCCTGTGACTGTTCCAGGTGTCTGAATGACACAGAAATGCTCCTTACACTGGTTCCTTCAGTCAGGATTGAGAAGTTGGTCTGCAGCAGCTCTGCAGAGACAGGGACAGAAAGGTGGAGGAGGCCAAGTATTACAGAATGATTTTAGAAAGCATTCTATCCAAGGCCTCGGTGTTTCATGTCCTGCGCAATTTTTTTGGCAGGGATGAAGTAGATGAGATGAGGTGTAGCCTGCAGAGGTTGCTTTAAGCCTTGGGAAGCCTGAGGATAACCTTGCTCTGCAGGCTGTGGGATGTGTGATGCCTTGTGAAGGCTGACCTAGAACAGAGACCAGACAGAATTGAAGAATAAAGTAGGGATTTATTAGAAGGCCTCAATGGAGCCACCTTGGGCTACACTCAAGATGAACCCAAAATGGTCACAAAATGGACAACTGGTCATGAGGTCTCTCTCTTTCATAAGTTCTGCTCCATTTGCATATTGGAGTTAATTGTCCAGTTATAGCTTTAGGTTATGAAGTCCCATCCTGATTGATTTTCTTTCTTCATTCCACCATTGTTTATGCTCTTGGGCCTGAAATTTGGATTGGTTGTCCTTGGTCCCCAGCCAGAGAAGGAATTGTTCTGTCTCCCTGCTCTGTGCAGAGAGCTTACCATCCCTTAATATGAAGATCAGAACTACACACTAAAGCAGTACAGAATCCGAAAAATATAAACATAAAACCTGAGACATCACAAAGGGAGATCTACCAGCAGAAAGCACAAACAAAACATATGAGGTTTCCTAATTCTTCAACGTTGTCCCAAGAAACTATAGAGAAAAAACATCTAATTTTAAAATGTCTGTTGAATTCACAAAAGGCTGCAAAATATTTCCCCAATTTTTTACAAGCTTATGGGCTGGCTTAAAATACAAAAAAAACCCCAACCAAGCTGTGTTTCAGGAAAAGGTAGAGGGCAAAGCCCCAGGTTCCTTCAGTGACAGGAACTGCCTTGTTGAAATATTAGGTGATCTTAGCAGTGGAGTTTCCTCATCTTGCAGGTGAGGGCAAAAATCTTCATCCAGTGCTCTCATCATGCCAGGGAAAAATTACCCATCTCTCTCTGAATTAGCTGTGAGTACATAGACTAATGCTGTCTTCCAACACAGATGTTACTGACTTATTGACCACATTTGCTTTTGATTTTTTTATATTAAGTTCCACCTTGCACACACAAGCTGTTCAAGGCAAAGGGCACACAAATCCAAGACCTCAGTGCCACCAGACTTGACTGCACCAGTGCACCCACTGCGACAACTTGGGAGCAGTGGGGTTTCAGAATTATGCAAACTGCTTCTCTCTCCAAAGCTGCTTACATCACTCATTGTAGAAACTACGCTGGCTGTGCCTGTTCCTTCTTCAGACTCTTTTCTAATTTGCCTAAGTGTGGTTTTCCTTTGGGTTTTTTAAGGTTTTGTCCCTTTTCTGCCTTCTATATGTAGTCACTTGCTTTGCCTTGAACAGCTTGTGTGTGCAAGGTGGAACTTAATATAAAAAAATCAAAAGCAAATGTGGTCAATAAGTCAGTAACATCTGTGTTGGAAGACAGCATTAGAACTCAGAGTTATTTAATCATGGCTTTACTTTGCCAGTCTTTTCTCCAGGGCAGCCCAGGAATGGAGTAATTGCTTCATGAGACCCCAGTTTAGAGACAGGCTGGACTTTGTCCTTTGAAATGCCAGTGTAGATTGTAAACTTGTGGTCACTGTACAGGTGTGTGAAAATGTATGCATGTGTGTATATGTGGTCTTACACATTTCAAATTAAATTATTGAAATGTTCTTCTCCCTGTGATTTATAAATGGTGCACCAACCAAGATCACATCATTCTGGAATGAGATGGAGCGGCAGAGACAAGAAAGACTTTGCATAACCACCTCTGGAAAGAGCAGGGAGCTGGCTGTGTCTCAGCACAAGTTCCAGGGTGATGCCCTAGCCAGTGAACTCTTCATTACATTGCAAAGAGTATTGCTGGTGCCTTCTGCTCACTTTGTGCTGCTGTTTGCTTAAAGGAGCAAACACTTCAGGCCCCAAGCAAACTTGGGACCTGCAGGGGAATAGCCAGCTTGCCTTTAATTAGCACACTTAGAAAGAGATACAGCCTATTCTGTGAAATGCACAGGCATTTTATGGGAGAGCAGGATCTGTTTGGGATTTTTTAAAGTAACTGTAGGGTTTTTTTAAGTAACTGCAGGAGCTCTAGGAGCTTTCTTTCTGCCCACCACAGGTGAGAGCCCAGCTCCATTTGATCTGTTCACCTTCTGACTCGTAGCTCTTACATTCCTGGATCCAGCTTTCACAGGTGCTTGGTTTGGATGCCTTTCTCAGAGAGCAGAAACAGCATCCAGCCTTTGCAGCCTGAGGAAAGCCCCAGCATCAGGCAGCACTGCTTTTGTCTGGGCTGTGCAGAGGTGCTCAGTGGCTCTGGAGCAGCCCCCAGTGCCTCACAGCACTGCTCCACAGCTCTCCTTGCCTGGGCAGGGCTGGATCCCAAGCAGGTATCCAGCACTCCCCCCTAGTTCCCTGTAATCTAACATTAGTATCTGACAGCCCTGCCTCTGGAGGTCTCATTGCAATTCACTCCACAGAATAAGAAAATTAGCTACTTATTTCCAACAGGCTGAAATATTTTCTTCTCCTTCTTTTCCCTCAGACTAGGTGGTTACATTTTGGTGCACTTGCAGGCAGAATGAAATGAGATGGACTGGAGCCAGTATAAAATTGCTTGCAGTGCTGTAGTCAGAATCACAAAGGAGAAACTTCTGTGTCGTGTTCTGCTGAAACCTCATCACTGGCATCACTTACTGCTGTTTCTAATCAATATAGATGTGCAAAACATTGTGTAAACTCTTTAGATTTTGCAGCTAGTTCCACAAGGCCATTAATTCTTTCTGACTACCTGGGCAAGCAGCTATTTACCTGGCAACATGATAAAGCATTAACCTTCCCCTGTAAAGTGATGGGAAAGGAAAAAAATGGAGGAGGAATGCAGATTTTTTCCTGTTTTTTATGAAAGGCATTTGATATTTACTATGCTAGACAGAAAACAGGATTTTCATATTGAAAAATCTTTTTTCACTCTATTTCTGAAACTCTGGATATTTTTAGATCAAAAAACGTAGAAGAACACACATTACTAGAAAGATGCCTTGGCCTATTGAAGATGAAGCATTACAACTAGAGGTAATTATTCACAAAGTTGGCATCTGATTGCCAACCTGATTTGCATTTGCAAATTGCACCAGATCTTCAGACCTTTAAGTTTGCATGCTTCCAGAAATCTATTTATTTTCTAAAGGGATGTGTAGTTTTAAGTGTTTCCACTAATGTTGCTGTGGAGTTATTGTCTCTTATTGTAAACTTTCCTGTGTAGGCTGAGGAATTTGGCCTTACCTCACAGAAAATTTTCCCCTGAAAGGCAGAGTTTGGGAAAAGAACCTGTTGTGAAACTCAAGCCTGTTATTAGTCTTGGGCATAACTCATGAAGATTGAAGAGTGTATCTTTTTAAAAGCGACTCTAATGTTATGAATAATTGCCTCTTTGAATTCAAGGGAGTCTGGAAATTCACTTTTAAGCTGTCTGAAATGCTTCTTAGTACTCTCTACTATACAGCAGTAGAAATTGGGCAGATACCCAGATAGGAAATGGAAATTTCATTCTGATATCTGAAAGTATTGTGTAATTCATCCTTTCTTGACAATCTTTTGGCCTTTAATTTCTTGAACTGTCCATAAACCACAGAATTATGCAGAAGTCCTAGAAGTTAATTTTGCAAAATATTAACCTATATAGCTACCTTAAAATTCCTAGTCTGATAAACATATTCATCCTCCTGGTAAAAGAGAGGCTGGTGGCTGTTAGTATTTGATAAATGCTGTGTTTGCAGAGAGCATGGCCTCACACATGTTAAAGTTACCATTGGCTTTTTGACATTCCTTAGTAGCAATGTTCATATCTCTTTTCCTACCACCTGAAAACTGATACCAGGCTAAAGATAAATTTACCATTGGTGGATCTATATGGGGTGAGACTGTCATGCCCAGACACCTTAAATGGAGAGTCCCATGTAATCCCAGTAAGGTAGGGCAGGGAAATATGCAGAATGCAGTCAAACCCAAGAGTGTTTCTACTTTGCTAACAGCTAAGAATCTGTGGCTGTTAAAAATAATCTTTCCTGGATACAAATTACAGCACCCCAGGAACAATTAAGATTTTTCTGAAAATTGGAAGAAGTGCAGAAAAATGTGAACAAGGTCCTATAGGTATTCCAGGACAAAAAGTTGTATAGACCCTTCTAAATTAAGCATGCTGTGCATATGATTGTAGAAGCCACAACTCTGTGATGCACCTGGTTCCTTTCCTGTCTTTGTCCCTGAAAAGTGAACTGATGAAATGTCAATTTTGGAATTGTTTTCTTCAGATACAGTGAGATTTCACATGGTAACATAATCACATATTAGCAACAAGAAAATCATGGCTAAGCATCTTCACATGAGATTGACACCTGGCCTCCAGATCCTTCAATGTGTCAGTATTGGTTGTGTATGCAATAATAAAGCACTGGCTTGTGCCAGACTAACACTAGTGTACTGGAATAAAGCTGGCCAGACCCTACAGAAATCAGGCAGGTATGCAGTTTTTCCAGTTCCTTTCCTTGGGAGGTTTAGTTGTCTTAATGAGTACAACAGGCCTTTCAGCTGTACAGAAATGATCTGAGTTGGAAAGTTACTATTCCTGCCCTTTCCAGCAGCCTGTGTCACAGGGAAAGCTTTATGCTTTTTATGCAGCAATGGCTGTGGTAGCTGTGTGCCAGAAAGGAGACCTTGACATTTCTGTTTGTGGAAAATGGATTGAATTGTGATTGCTTCATCTCTGGCAAGAGCAAGGGAGACCTGAAGCATGCTGTATTTTAGAAAGGAAGAAAAGCACAATGAGTTTATTTAAAAGCAAGTCCATGTGCACACATATTTAGGCATATCTCTTTCCATCCAGGGGAGGTTAGACTTTCTTGCCACACAGTAATATCAGAAAATATCATGAGGGTACAGTATATTGAAGTCACTTGGGTTTTAGGCATTGCTACTTAGAAGTAGAATTTTGCATCACAGGTATAAGAAAAAATACTGCCTTGCCTTTACTATTGCTCAGAGACAACTGCTACTAAATGCTGGTGACCTTTCAGACAAAGGACAAAGTTTTGCAAGTAAAGGGAGGATGAAAAATAATGCTTTAATATATTAAGCATCCCACTGCTAGGGCAAAGAAGAAGCAAAAGGTGGAGATGTATGTCCAGGTCAGAGTACTGACCTAGAATGAGATGAAGGTATACTTCCCAAAGTGTGGAAGTTTTCTTTTTTTCCCCCACCTTTTAAAAAATTACTTTATTTCCTAGTGTTATACAAACTTTGCAGAAGCTTTAACCTGAAATAGCTAAGAACAAATCTCACCCTGTGAAGAAATAGTTTCCCTTTGCTGGAGCAGGTGTGTTGAGAACCCTGTTAGGTGCTCATAGATCAGGAACTGTGAGGGGACTGAGACAAAGTGTTTCCAAGACTGCAAGGAGACAGTTAAAAAGAATGAGCTTTGTATAAATTTCTCAGAGGGGACTTCAATAAAAAAGGAAAGGAAAAATGGACTTTTTCCAAAATCTGCAATTCATTGACATTGATTTTTCTGGGCCTAGGTTATGATCATACAATTACTTCTATCTTACCTATAAAGATATGTGCAAAAGCTGTTTAAAGAGAACTTACTAACAGGATTTATACATGTTTTGAACTGCATTGAGGAATACTGCTGCAGGTCTGTGGCACTCCCTGCTTGTGCACTACAGAAAACTTTGTCCAGTGCTGTATATATGGGAGAAGGAGTCACAGAGAGAGGAAAAGGTATTAAGAGCAGGTTCACCCAAGAAATTATTTTGAGGCTGTGTGAGTAATGGTAGTTATATTTCAAAGGAAAGGCAGGAATGACTTTATTCCCTCAACACCCCCCCTTTCTGTACAATGTCTTACATAATTAATGTGAATTTTCTTAGGCAAAGTTTGTTTTTACAATTTGAAAAAAAAAGAAAAATGGAAAGAAAATGAAAAGCAGCAAGCCATTGTGAAAGTTAACAAATGTGAGTTGTGCCATTGAATCTCCAATTTGAGGTACATACCATGGAAGAATTTTATTTTTGTCTAGCTCAAGTTGGTCTGACAGCACAGCCTCTGTGTTGGCAGAGGAAAGAATGTGATGTTTGTGGCACATCCCTACAGGGAGCATCAGAAACAGCTAAGGACTCCCATAGGACTTTCCAATATAACACAGCATACACTGGGGAGAAAAGCCTTTCCAGAACAGTGTCTTTTACATGGACATGTGGCAAGTGCCTTCATTAGGACTTGAGGCAAAGTCACAACTGAGTCCTGATGTATTAGAAGGCTGATAGGGAGCAAAATGAAAAACCAGAAGGTCAAGCTGCTGCCTGACATGTAGGGAAACCTCCACCTCTTGCACAGGCTGGTGGCCTTTCTGACTTCTGCTGTGTTACTCAAGCTTGAACCATCAAGCTGCCTCTGAGGACACAAAATGCTTGCCCAGGCTATGCAGTCGATGTGGCTGTCAGCTGTGTTGGGTGATTGATGACTGTTCAAGGTCTTTTTGTAAATTGGCCTTGTATCCTGGATGGTAGAAGGAATAAGTTTGACAGTTACTGTGATTTTTTAAACAGCATTCCTTGTCAGAAGTCAGACCTCTGCAGATTGCTTTCTGATCCTACTGAACAGCATGTCAAATATATTGCTGTTTTATGAGCATCTTTCCACCTTCCCAATTCCAAAAGTTTCTGGGGAGACTAAGGCTCATGAGCAGAGTGCTAATATAGCCCATAAGTCGTGTTGATGGCAGTGCCTGAACATTCCCAGGGGAGAAGATTTTACAGCCCTTACCAAAATCATTTGCTCTACATCAGGCATGATACCTGCCATAAGGACCACAGCTTGATTCCATGGGGCAGTTTACAGTTAGCTGCCATTCACTTTTATTTAATTGTGCAAGACTCAGAGGCTAACAGGGCAGGCTTAGGAAGGCAGCACATGCTTCTCAGTAGGTTGACACTCACCAGCTTGTGTGATCTGGGCAAGCTCCCAAGCTGCACCAAGTAGAAGTTTCATCCTTCTGTAGATTCTTCCTACCATCTGAACAAAAACTATCCAAGATGAAAGAGTTAAGTACAATAGTGCTTAGTACTCTGTGCCAAAACAACTGTATTTTACATGCCCAGCTCAGAGAAACAGTCCAAAATCCTCTGAATGCTGAGTAAGAGCATGATGAAACCAAAGTTCCACACATGTCTTGCTCTCATTAAGAATGGCACTCCAGCAAACCTCAGAGAATGAGCTTAAGGGACCATTGAACACACCTGGTATATCTCTCCTAATGTAATATATGCAATTAGTATAAGTTTCTAAGCTGCCAAGACATAGTCAAGTGCCTGAGGATTAGATCCAAAAGAGGCAACCTGCATAACCATTGATATGTTTCATGAGTGCTGATGCCTTAAGTTTTTAGCTTAGATATTTTTCAGATCCTGTACTGCATTAGTGTATAACTCTGAACCCCACAGAGAGTGTTAGTAAACTCTCTTCACAGTTTGGTCAGACTAAACAACCCTTCTAACCCTGAGAACCAAAGACATCCTCAGCCTCAGGCCCTGAAAAGTACAAACAAAAGTGAATGGGGGGAAGAGCAAACTGTGGGAATATGACTTCATTACCTGAAGCTGTAATTGGACAATTAACCCCTGATATGCAAATAGACTCACCTTGTATCTGTCTGAAAAACTCATGACCATTGCCCATCTTGGGGGTAGCCCTTGTGAGGCTTTTGCACTGCCCAGGTGAATCTGTTGAAGGCCTTTAATAAATATCTACTTTAACTCTGTCTAGCCTCTGCTCTAGGTAGCCTTCCAAGGCATCAATGCTATGGATAAATGTAGAGCAGGACTGATGGAAGAGGCCATAACCCAGAGCTACCCCACAGCTGGGTGTATAGTGTCAAATTCACTTTGACTCTTCATTTAATTTGTCTACCAACATTTTCTTCCAGTGGAAATGAAATATTTAAATGATACTTAAGTGATTCTTGCTCTGAAGTCAAAAGAAACATTCCCACATTTCACAGTCTCTAATGTCTTAAGTACTTGAGACAACAGTAACTTCCTTAGCTCACACAGAAAGGAAATGATATGAGACACTTGAAGACTGAATTAATGGAAATCTTGAAAAAAGATCCCTTTAGGCAGAGATGGTAGCATTCATCACACCAGGGCTGGTGTGCTGGGTACCATGTAAAGGTGTAGGGAATGACACTTTGTCCCCCAAGTCCCAGTCATTGTCCTCCTCTGGTAATGTTAAGTGCAAGCCCAGTAGCCAGTTTGCATACTCTTTGATTGGTATCAATGTTTGTATTAGTATTCAAAAAACAACAAAGGGTGTGTTAAAAATAGCAGAGATGACAGAAAGAGGGCAATTACTTGGTTGTGTGAACAGGAAGGATAATATTAAGTTACTGTGTAATTAAGGTTAGACGAAGGTGAAATAAAGATAGCAAACAAGGAAAGTAAGGAAAGATTACTCATTGTGGACCCAAACCTATCCCTGCTGAATTTAATGACAGGTTTACACTGACCTCTGTGAAAGGGAGTAGGAGTAGACTTGAGGTTAATATAGAGACATATTCATAAGGCAGTTTAGTGAAACTTGATAATGTATAATAGAAGAAAAAAGCACAGACAATTGTGAGGGAATTTATTGAACGGAGCTCTCATCTTGGAAGCAGTTTGATAGCTGCTCTCACACATCATGCTGCGTGCTTATTATGAGAGATGAAATGCATGGTTTTTATTTCATATTAGATTATTTATGGGATTTCTTCAGGGCAAATTATTTTCAAAAGGCATGAACCTGGATGTGTCCTGCCACTGGTCGCTCTCAGGCTGCATGGCTGCTCACCAGCAGGGTACCAGTGTTGTTTTCATGCTTGACTGGGAAACATTTGTAGCCTAAATCCCATCTTGTTTGCAGCTATCAGAAAATGCTGTGTTCTTTTACTGAACAGGCATGGAAGTTATTGATTTCTCCTCTGTGGTCATGGGGACATTTCTTGAGGTTGTTGGGACTGCCTGAAACAATTCAAGAAAATTGTGTGTGAGACAGAGAAGGAAACGAATTAAATCTTCAGAGAGGAAAAGGACTTAAATGATGAAAGATGGTGGTAAATTACTTAGCTAACAAATAGGTGCCTTGGAAATTGAACTACAAATTAGGTTATCTAATTTTTCACCACAAACCTAAGCAGTTCCATTAATATGATTTCCATCTTGGGATAATATTTCATGGCTCATCAGGAGCTTCCTGAGACATCTTAATGTCAGCTAGAAGCAGTGGTAATACAAAGCTTTTATTCCAGGTAAGGTGATGACACTTTTCCACAGAAAAGGACAATAAAAATGATGATGTTTTCATGAGCTGTTACATTCATATTACCAAAGAAAATAGTGCTGTTTGTGTCCAGCTGAATAGAGCATTAAGTCATAATTTAGACAAACAAATCTGATGCCTTTACCATCATGCACGTTGTCAACATTGCCTGGTGGGGCTGCATTGAGGGGTTTTTGTGATGTGCAGTGGCCATGCTCCAGGCAGGCATCCTCTGAGGCAGGATCCAGGGCTTTGGTTTCTTGGCCTTTACAACATCTTTGTAAGTGTTGGATCAGACTTTCCAGATTTCCCAGCAGCTGTCTTTGTGTCCACTAGCACTGCATAAAATGCCTCACTCGGAGCACATGCTGCAATTATTAGTGATTTGGTTTTTTCATACATATATTGTACTATGTTTCAGCATTAATTCTGCAGTGAGAAAAATGTGTACTGCACAGTATGTTATCTCATTCCACCTGCCTGTACACTGATATCCAGCAACATCATTTTCTAATATACAGTTTATTTTCCCCTTCTTTAAAGCATGATTTTAAATCAAGCTGCAGGTGGGGGAGCTCTTGTGAATTTGGGGGAGGCTTTTGTTTCTGTCCATTCTCAGAGCACCTTGCTACATCTAGTTTTGTGGCTAGTGCAATGTGTCTAAATGGCAGACACAGATGAGCAAACAAGCATGGGTCTGTCTAGCAATAGCAATATAGACTAGTGCATGTTGGACAAAGGAGGAGGGAAATATAAATTTTCCTTTTGAGAGGTAACTTCAACCTTTACGTGGTTTCAATATGATTTTGGATTTCATCCCCCTTCCTCTCCCTGCCTTCTTTCCAAGTGATTAATCAGAGAAGTTGCTATTTTGCACTATCATATGTGGTGGTGTTTAGCTGTGGCAAATGGCAACATGTCTAACGTGTGGCATTTTAAAGAATTGCTGCATTTTATATCAAGCTGAGCAGGTTGTGTGGCCTCCATCACAGGTACTGATAAGGGCAGCAAATCAGATCCAAATCCTGTGACAACTTCTTTGCCAATTTCAGACAAGGAATGTGCATTTGTTTGTTTCCAATAGTTGCTGTCTTGTCAGATGACATTTTGAAGCTCAGGAATAGCAGATCAGATTAAAGGTCTGAAGAAAAATAGTTCAGCAAGATTACAGAAGCAGCTCTTTCTTTCTTTTCCTATCAGCCCACCAGTGCTTCCTACCAAGCCACTCATTTGGGCAGGACCCTGCAGAGGCTTAGCAGGGGAGCTGCAAAAGCAGATTGACCCTCTACCAGTGATGTTCCTTCAAGCTGTGGAAATAGAACTTTTCCAACTCTAGACAAACTATGTATCATCCATAATGTGATGTACAATGTCTAGTTGCAGGATCCAGCTTCTTCATTGTTATGACATTGCTTTCCCTGTGGCTAAAGAAAGTGATAATATCTGTTTCTAAAAATTCTACAGATCATCCCTAAAATAACTGAAACCCACACAACTGACTTAGGAGCTTGTATCTCATTAAATCTATATGATATAGTATCAGGATACTTAGAACTAATAAGCTTTGAATCCCAGTGACTTGGACAGGAGGACCTGCAGTTAAACTACTTAGAAGTGGATTTTAAGATGGGATTTAAATGCCTAAATATACAGATATTTTCTCATTGCCTTTTGCAACAAGCACTATGAGAAGGTATCCTGCAGGATTTAATTCTCCTAGATGTGTGCATCTGAAAGTTTACTTTTAAAAATCTGCTTTGAGGCCTTTTAAAAACATTACCCCGTGACAGTGTCCATGGGCTGTATCTTGAGAGCTTTAAATGCAATATGGACTTCAGGCTCCTTCTGTAAAAGTTCTGGTTTTAGCCTTTGTCACAGATGTGTAGGGGATGTGATGGAGTCTGCTTTCATCTTCCTGAGGTGTGCATGCTGCTGGGCAAGGAGATGGATAACTGGTAACAGAGTGAAAGTGCATTTGATCACACATGCAAGTGATTATTCATGGAATATTTTGCTTTGTTTTGGCTGGCTTTGTCAAATATCCACCCACCTACAATAGGTGGACTCAGGATGTCACGAAAATAAGGGCTCTAATGGTTAACACATGCTGGATTTAGATGAAGACCTGAATAAGAGGTTTTTAATAACATTGCCTTCAAAGTCAGGCAGCAAGAACATCACAGGATGACTTTATGGACACAAGAATTAAAAATCCCACCATACTGAGTAGAAAACCACTAGAAATGGGGAAAAAGAAAATGTGATATGCAGCACATGTATGATTTAAACAGTGATTGTTGTTGGGTACCTGAAGGCACATACATTTGGGTAGATTTGTAGGTGTCTTCCTTATAGGAACAGCTCTGACCTTACATTTCAATGGCAAAAATCATTATTTTCTTCCTACTTCTTTTCAAGAAAAGAAAATCTTCACCTCATCTCCTACTTCAAGATCCTCTTACTGCTGTGCCTTCTAACTATCAGTCTTCATTTACTTTTCTGTACAGAAGAATTAGCCTTGTAGAAGGGCATTTCTAAAAAAGTGCAGTGTAATTCCTTAGTACATCAACACTTGTTGAACTCTTGCTGGTTACACCAAATGAAAAATGCTGATGGTTTCTGTACTTCATCTCAATGACAGTATGATGATCAATTTTTTTTTTAATGCATTCTTTAATATGTTGCATTTTGTTGACTATTCTGATAAAATCAATTTAATTAACTATCAAGATGTGACAGAACATATTCAGGCAGTGTCATTCATTTCAAAAGAATAATAATTTCGACTAAAGACAAATAGCCAACCATTCTAATGAGGTATCTGAACATCAGCAGGATTTCATGCTAATGATCAAAATGAGATTTCAGGGCTTCTAAAAAATCATGATTATAAGCCAAGATATTGCATTAATACCAGGCTACACTGTCACTATTTAGTCACTAAATCATCAGTATTTTAAGCATACTCTGTGTGTGTAAGTTGGAAAAGGGAAACAAATTACCCTGTGCTCAGCTTGTTATTCGGGAAAGTTTCTGTAGGGAGGCAGGTGGTGTCCTTACAGCACATCTCAGACTTTGTGGGGTGCAGGTTTCCTAAGAACAAATAAGCAGTGGTGTGTGCAGCTTACTGGAGTTTACATTGATGTGCTGTGCTATCGCTCCATATTATTACAGTGTGAGGCTGAATATCAGCAGGGTCTATTACAACACTGGATGATTAAAGCACTTCTTGACTTTCCACAAGATTTTAAATTCAGGATGAAGGAAGGGGAGGCATAGTTGGTGAGAGAAACACAGAATGAAAGTGAGAGGATTATGCTTCAGCAGCCTTTGTGATAAAATACTAGTAATTAGTTTCAGTAAAATCCCATAATAGTTTTTTTGTGCTTTGCAGGAAACCAAGTGGCAGACAGATAAAACAAATTACTTTACTCAGGGCAATTAGCATGCTATTTCAAGGCTCTGACTATGTTTCCCCACTACTGCAAAGATCATGTCCTATTTTCCCAAGAACTTTATGTTCCTGAAAATCTCATCCATTTGAAACCTATCATTGTGTACACAGAGCTGCCACATCTGTGAGCAGAGCCTGCATTGCAGGGACAGCCCAGGAGATAATGAGTTCTGGGACCACATTGAGGGCAGGGGGAGTTTGGAACACTTGCTGCTTACTCATCTGAAATAAACCCCCAGTGTCACTGTTGTGTGCCTGGCTCTCTGACACGTAGCACAAGGAAAACATTTGGGCTTTATAGCCCTGCACTCTTGTGCTGCACCCATAGATCTAAGTGAAATTGTGCACTGCAGTTTTAGCTGTTCACAATTTCGTGTTTGTTTCTTGATAGCGACTCCCTCAGAAAGGAAAATTTATTTCTTGGCATATTAGTGCAAAGATTTCAAACTAATCAGAAATAGAGATGAAAAATGTATTTTCAACATTTTTTTCTTTTGATTTAAAAGACTTTTCAAGTTTGTGTTTCAAGAAGGCACTTGTTAAATTAAAGAGTAGCTTAATATATGAATAATTCAGGCATTAAAAAAAGACAATAAAAAACACAATCTGAACCTATATGGTACAGAAAAATTAAACATTTTAAATTACTATTGAGAACACATCTTAATGCATGGTCATCTCTACTTCAGGCTAAGTTTAAATAAAATTATGCAAAACATGAAGGTCATCAAATTTACAAAAGGGAAGTTTAATTTCCTTTTTTGAAGAGAAAGGCTTTGTTACTGCACTGAGACCATGGGAACTATTCTGGTATAAAATGTAGGAATGGCATAGAAAGAAGTAGCAGGTTGTCTGGCCAGACTTTGTCCAAGGACACTAGCTCTCCTCACTTAATCTGCCTGGCTATGATAAAAGGGAAGAATGTGAATTTCACACCAATTTCTGCAAGAACCTGAACTCCATTCCTGAGCTGTAGAAGTGCTGCATTTTAACTAGGCTTGATGGTGTTCAACATGTCTTTTTACTGAGTTGAATTACTTTTTACTAAGTTGAAGCTTATTCTGGTTTTCATCTATAGACTGCTTCAGCCTCCTCCTGTCTCACTTCTGCACCTTCAACCTAGCTACTTAATTTCAGGTTGGGCCATCCAGCTGTTTTAAATCACAAATTATAGCTTTTTCAGCTGGGATGAAACATAGTGCTGGCATCCCAAAGAAGAAATTTCATTGATACGAACACACAATTTTCATAACTCATTTTATTAGTATCATTACTTCTAAGCTGCATCAATTGGATTGATATTATTGGATATTGAATGAGACCTTGCACATCAATTAATTTATTCTCTCTGCCAGATAGAGTGAAGGAGACTTACTTGTCTAAGGTAGAGACACCAATAATTGAATTGTTAAATATTCAGATTTATTAGCAGCAATCAGAAGAAGAATTGAATTGTTGTAATCATGATCTCTTCCCATTACTCACCTTCTCTTCCTACCAGTGACTCATGGTGGGAAGAAAAGAAGAGAAAAGAAAAGAAAAGAAAAGAAAAGAAAAGAAAAGAAAAGAAAAGAAAAGAAAAGAAAAGAAAAGAAAAGAAAAGAAAAGAAAAGAAAAGAACCTAATGGGAATATCTTGAAACAGGGTAAGTTTCAAGATATTCATGCTAATGGCATGTTTGTGGTTATGACAAGAAAATAACAACACTCAGCCTGCTTGGATAGTGGGGGTGGGGGGAACCTATGGGCTGCAGGTGGTGACTCTAGTGAATGTTTGTAAATTACTTTTAGCAAGGAAAAAACAGGAGAGAAAACAATTCATTACAGTTTACATGATTATTGTCCCGTGTGGTAGTCAAACTTGGATCCTGTTTACACTCCTGAGAATATCAAACTTTTGTAATTGGAAGAATGCACCTAGAATGAACTCAGACTCCTGAACAGCCCAGCTGATTAACAAGTTTGACATCAGAAAAAAAAAAGGATAAAAAGAAATGTGACTAGAAATGATTTATCTTTGATGAAGGAATGCACTTGGAGTTTGTGTAACATGACCAGAAATCCTTTTGGGCTTAAATGTATTCAAATGGCCAGGGACAGCTGATAAGTGCTTGAGAATCTTGGCTGTTCTGACCAAAATAATTTCCTGAGGTAAAGTCATTGTGATCCAATTGACATCTTTAATGTGGATATAATGCGAATATAAATTGAGGCAAAGAAAACTGTTCAAAGCAAAATTCCTCAGTAGCATTGAGGCTGCATGTTCTATGGGGGAGCTGATTGCACCCAGTTTTCCATGGATATGTGAATTTGTTTGTGTGGATGATAAAGGGGCACATTTGAAAATGATTAATTAGATTTTTCTTGGTGATGACACCTTTACTGCCTATTGATCACCTTGCTCTGCCAGAGGGAAGGTGGTGCTACAAATGCACTGCCATTTTATAAGTTTATGTTTGCTTAAAAATGCAGGCAGGAAGATTGTTAGTTTTGTCTTTTTATTCCTGCCCAAGTACACATGTAATTTTCTGCAACGATTTTGATATAAATGTTCAGATATGCATCTGGTGAAAGTAATTAATATCCATCTATTTAGTTTTGTCAAGTTTCCAGCCAATCTGGTGGTCAACACTGCTATTGTCACACATATATATTTCTATTCATGAACAGGAGTTATAGCAAGGCTACCTAAAAACTTCTGCTACTTTGTCAATTAAAAAAAAAGTTTATGACAGAAAAAAAAAGAAGCAGTTTTTGCCTGAGAATAATAATGGAGACACACATGCTAAACAAACCTCATGTGGGAAGAAGGAAGCTCCCAGAAACAGTCTCTCAACATTTGAGCCCCTGAGTCTCACTTTCAAATTGAAAAGATCATCCTTTATTAACAGTGCACCATTTACATTTTAAAGTTCAACTCTAAAAAAAATGATTGCAAAAATGATATCATGGGTATTGTGATAATTTTCAGTAATGAGAAACCTCATGTGCTCAATTCCTAAATAAAAGTGTCTCATTCTACCAGCCAGCCTTAACACATAGCTTGAGAAGGTGAAAGTCATCTTCTCAAGAGGATGGTTTCCTTCATGCTCACAGTTTACTAACAATAATGTACTTATCTGGGCCTTAGCAATTCTGTTTGGGATGTGCAAGGTGGATTAAAACCCATATCACTCCCCTGTAACATAATGGACTCTGCAGTGCTAACAAGAAGTAGTAAAGGGAATAAAAGTATATTTCAGGCAATAAAGCAAACAGATACCACTACTGAGTACACACTAGGAGCAGATGGCTATAATAAGACAAACAGTTTGCACAGACACTTTCAGAGAAAAAAAAAAGAAAATTCCTTTTTGGTCCTGATTTCCCCCCATATCGAAGCACCATTAGTCACACAAAAGTGGCTGTGGCTTCCCCACAGAGGCTCAAGCTAAGGGTACTGGACTATTTTCCATTGAAGTTTTGTTTTTTAAAGGAAAACAAAATATTAAATGAAAGTATAAATAGTATGAAAAGCATCTGCATAGCTCAGAAATCTGTTATTAAAAAAAAAAAAGGGTCCCAAAGCTAAAATGTTTTAGATGAAAAGATGAAGTCTTTCTGTTGATGCACTTTGCTGGGATCTTGTGGGATTTAATTTTGCTTCATCTTGTACTCTTTTCCCCCATGCATTTAAAATCTCAGTTAAGCCACATCTCTCCTGCAGACCAGGAACTCTCCTGGGAGACGTTGTACATCACAGAAGAGGTAGTCTGGTTGGAAAGGCAGGCCTGTAGGGGAAAATGGAAATTGGAGAAGTCTGATTCAAAGTTGCAGTGAGGCATTGCAACTGCATTTTCAAATTGTACTATTTCAGCTTTGACTACATTTTTTTAGGGTTTTTTTTTGCTACACATGGACAGTCAGTTTTGTGATGCAAGGAAGGCTATAGCAGATAATAATGAAAAATCACTTCTAATTTTTGGGGGGGGGGTGAGAAAAAAAGGAAAATAACTTGTACTGAGCTCTAGCTGTGATAGCAGATGCCTCCTCTGGAGAGTTGGGACCATTGCCCAGTTCTGCCCTGATGGTCACGTGCCCTGGCATCCCTGGCATTCCTCCTTCATCCAGTTATTCTGAGGAATAGCATGAACATGTGACCATGAACATTTGAGAATTAATTTCTTCCCCTGGCTCTTGATATTTCTGCCAATTGACTGAAATTGTCAACACTTTCAGCTTTCTTGGGCCCTAGGTTCCCAAGCAATAAAGAAGTAAAGTTCTGTACAAAAGAAAGTTTCAAACTTTTAAATTGGTTTTGTCTGGCTGTAAAAGAGCACTTAATGTTTGTATCTGTTAAATCTTTTTAATTATTAAGTAGTCCTGAAGGCACCTATAAATTAAAGGATGATTGGAAGAAATAATAAAATGATGAGGAAATTGGGGATAGAGAGTGTTAAACTAACCTTCAAAGTGTCAGTAATTAAAATTAATTACAGTTCATGACTTGCACTGATTGTAGAAAGAGTGTGATGCTGTAGGGAAATAATATGAAATAATACGGTAGGAAATATAGGAAATAATACCAGAGGTTATTAGAACTCTTTTTTTTAACCTCACTGGTTATTTGAATATCACCATAGGAACTTTGAAAAGTTTTTTCTTAGTGGTTAAACTTTTGAATCAGTAAGTTTGTTTTGGGTGGTTTTCTTCTTCCAAAAAACAAAACAAGCTCAATAAAAGGCAGAAATAATTTTTTTTTTCCAAAAAAGGACAAAGGAATATCTTATATTACTTTCTAATGCTCTTAATTCCCAGAAGACCTGTCCCCTGCATGTTTGTGTTCTATGAAAGGAACAATAGATCTATCAGTAGCATCTGATTTACAAGTATCCATGCTTACTTGCCTTTTGGGAAATAAGGAAATATCATGTGTATTATATAGTCAGTTTAGAAGGTAGTTATGAAGACTAGACTCCCAAGAGAGAAAGAGACAGCTGCTGAAAACAGAGGTGCATATGTGCATAAGTAGGATCAAGAAAAATTAAATTAAATGGAAAAAAAAAAAAAAAAGTAGGTCCAGGCTGTGGCAGCAATGAGTCCTGGGTACAGACAATTAAAATGGCATCTTCCCAGTGCTGGTGTGAGACATCAATACACCCTGTTTAAACATTTCACTTTTTTATACAGTATAGTCACTAAGTGAGGTCTTAGATATGAAAAAGAATATGTCTATTTGGTATATCACAACAATTGGGATGGATACCTGTTCCACAGATAATTTTGGAGTAAGTGATTTCTGGTGCTAGAAGGATGTAGCTCTCCTCCTTCCTCAGCAAGAACCAGGCTGACAGGCCTGGAATGACTTTGGGCCTCCTTACCTGGAGGAATCAATATTTAATTACTTTATAAAAGGTGGAAGATTCTCTTCACAGAAAGAAAGAAGAGTTCTCCTGGAAATCCTCTCATGCAATGAGCAGTAGGTACCCTCTGGCACGTGGTGTTGGAATCTGGAGGTGTGAGGTAGATCCACATCTCCTGTGAAGTGCCAGGAGCTGGAGGGTCCAGTAATTTATTATTTTGTCTTGAGATGTAGGAATAAACTCTTCTTGATTTTTAGGAAGACTTTCAACTCCTCAGCCCTACATTTGTGTCTTATTTGTGTTTTATATAAAGGCCCTTTAGGATTGAGTGTCATTTCATTGCCATGGCTGAAGCTGTGACTCTGGAAGGAGAGAGGGAAGAACTGACTGGGGCAGGAACAGAGAGGCTAAACTGGGCTGTGTCCTGCTGATTCTTGTTTGGGGTAGCACTTGGCACTGTAACCACTGCAGAAAATATCCAGGCAGGGTGGCCTCAGTCCAGGTGAGTGCCCCACTGCTCAGCTGAGAAGTCCTGCTCCAGCTTGTGATTCTCCTGCAGGGGGAAGGATTAAGCAGCTCCCCTGGAGGCAGGCCCTGATCATTTCCTGCTGTGAAACCACAAACCAAGGCCTGGGAGGCATAAAGAGCCCAACCTGCCCATGCTGTGTGCCTGTGCTGTGAGTGCAGGCTGGGCAGGCAGCAGGGCTGTCCTCTGAGCACAGCCTGAGGGACTGCCACAGCTCTGGTGGCCTGGAGCTACTGATGGGGGAAGGAGGGTGGGGGACATGCTTCTGTTGTGCTGGCCTGAAGTAAGAAAGCATTAGACCTTTTACTTCGAGGCAATCAAAGCAGAGTGTTCTCAGGATTCACTCAGGCTTAGCAATATTTGTTTTAAGCCCAGAATGCTTGAAATTTGAAATACTTTGATATCCATGGACTGCTGGCTGTCAGCCCCAGAGAGGGGTGGAGCAGTGAGAGAAGGATTAATGTCTTCTGAGCAGCTTCTTTCCCCTGGTATCAGAGAGGTGTGTAGGTAGAAAGATAAATATTTGTGTTTTGTGAATCAGCTGCACCTGTGGTAGATAAAGGGCTCAATAAATCCTCTTGGCTGTCCAATAAAAAAACAGTGTTTCATGCTTGTGTGACATCACAAATATTTGCCAGGTCCACCTGGAGGTCATCAGTATGCACTTGTGCCCTTCAGCCTCTCATTTCCAGCTAGGATTTAGCCAGTGCCTTTGCTCTGACTTATTATCAATGCTCATTGTCATTGTGCTGGAAGCTGCTTCCCTTCACCTGAGCATCTCCCCTGCCTCCTTCATTACACACAGCACCACTGTGCTATGGGCTTGACAAATACCAACAGAAATAAAAAAGAGGCAACATGTTTAAACAAACATTTATGATCTTGGAGATAGTAAATGAAAGTATTTTCTTGCAGGACACAGATTTAGGCAAAATATTAAGATTTTTTTTTCTCTGCACATTAGATTACACCAATGCACATATTGTAAATACAGGTCACCCACTGTTATTTGATATTTACTTGGAGAGGTGATGGCTCTCCTCATGTTTGAGGTAGTGATTTCAGGTCAGGAGACACTATGAATGTAAAGGGCAATATCTCTGTAGTAAATATTTCTTCTTTCAGGAATTGTTTCTTCAGAGTAACAGGAATATTCCTGAATTGTTATCCTGGCTTGATGCTCTGGTCATCTGGTTGTTGACCAACAATGATATGCCTTTTACCAGTAATAAGAATTATAAATCTTTATTACCCATACAGATACACCTGCATGTCATGAGAACACTCTGTAGTTCTTGTCACTTGTAGAGTAACAATATCTTACATAAGAAATGTATATTTTTTTCCAATTTTTTATTCATTTCATCCTGTTTTACTGCTACAGGAAGTAATAAATTGCTACAGGAAGGAATGGATTTGTTTTCTGGAGCATCTATCCCTCTATCTCAGTAACTTCAGGTGTCTTTTGTCTCTAAACATTTTTACTACAAGGTGTGGACTTCTTCTATTTCTAAGTTTAAAACAGAAAGGGGGAAAAAAGGAGAAAGAGATACCTCTATGTCACGCATTAATTAAAACTTTCAAATAGAATTGTTTAAATCTAATTTTCATCTTTCTGTATGAATTTCCCATTGTTGCCAGCTCCTTCAACAGGAATTATTATCCTGGAGGTTTCTTGAAGCTCCAGTCAGAGGGTTAGTTTGATTTTGTAGAGAAGTCTAACTTTTACCAGCAGCAATAATAACAATAATTTAAAAGAAAGAAGAAAAGGGAATTTGTGGTCTCTGTAGCTAACTGAAAAACCTCAGAAATGAAATGAATAAATGGAATGAAGGCATGCTTTTTGAATGTTCCAGATTGCCAGAATTACATCCTGACTTCCCTGAAAGTTTACATAATTATCAATTCCAAAAGCTGAGGGTGCATTTTCTAGACAACACACGGTTTCATCTGGCTAGAAAAAGGGAGAAGTTGGTCCTGTATCCAGTGCTGTATTGGGATTTCTTAGCACTGGGCAAGAGGAATAAAAGCCAGATTTGAAGTTGCCATTGAATTGTTACTTGCAACAGTACCATCTGAATGATGCTTATCGGGCATTTTCATTCATTTTCTTGGGAAAGGAGTAATTTACAAGTCTTACATGCACATGCTGATTACACATGCTGGTTCACACAGTTTAATATATATCAAAATCAATGGGCATTGGAACAGAGATCTTGTAAAACTTGGCATAAACTTCATGACTCGAGTGCTTTAAAAACGGGATAAATTTATTAAACCTCCAGAACAGTTAAGTTCAGCTCCTTATTCATTAAGCATCAGCTCTGATCAGAGTAAAGTGGGCCAAGAAGTTGTTGTTTCCTTTGAAAAAAGGTGTGATTCCAGCTGCTGGCACCCAGGGAGCTCTGAAGCTCTCCCTGGTGTGTGCAGAACATCGGGGCTCTCCCTGCCCTGGCAGGAGCTGCAGGAGCAGGAGCTGCATCCTGGACCTGGCTCATTTCCTACATTTGGGCACCAGTTCACAGGACACCAACACCTTTCAAAAGCTGAGCAAATCAGAGTTCCAGTGGAAGCTCATACACAGGCACTTCAATATCAGTGACCTGCTTCAGAGCACCTGCAGTGCCTGCGGAATTCAGCAAGAATAGTCTTGAGAAGTTAGGCTACTAATTTTTGTAAAAAGCAAAACTCTATTCTTTTAGGCCTCTAGGACACAGTCCAAGTCTAACAAATACCTTGCAGCCATCACTTAGGGGTCAGAAGGTTCAAATTTTACTGAGATAGTGTCCTTGCTACTGCACAGCCATCCAGCCATCCTTATTATTTATTCATCACTGTCTTAAACTTGTATTTCCCTAAAGTAGATTGGGGTGTCCTCTTTCCTGCTATACCATTTTATTCCTTTGTGATTTAATTTTGTTTGTTCATACAAAACATTAGAGGGGTGTTCTTATTTATTTTAAATTTTATTTAATTTTATTTCTTCATAGTTTGGTTACCATTTTCCTCATGATTTCCCCAGTTACACACACATTTCCTTCTTTGAATTTCCTCACAGATTTGATTTCCCCCTCATATTGACAGCAGTGTTTGCCCTTTTTTCATAAATGAGATACTGGAGCTATAATTCCTTAAAGTCACTGGCTTGAACTACTGGGAAAGTCCTTTTAACATTGCCACCCAGAAGGACTGGTTAAATAATCTGCCTGTGTGTTGGCATTTGACCACCACAATACATTATTTAGAAATGCAGTTCTCTTGAATGTCAAGGGAGACCTACTTTTCCTTTTTCTTTTCTCTTTAAATGAATTGCTTGCAGCAAGAATTTGATGACTTTTTAATGAGATATGTTGTTGTTGCTGTCATTGTTTAGATAAGTAATGCCACAGTGGGGTCAAAGAAAGGGCCCAGATTTTGGCTGCTTTCAATTTTTTTTTTTTCACTTAAAGCATCAAAATTCTGTACATTCACAGAATGAGAAAAAACAAATAATAAATACAAACACGGCAGATGATTAATGCTTTTCACTGAGAAGTAACAGTGACTTCACAGGACTAGAACTAGAAAATACACTCTGTATCAGATACAAACATGCATTGAGTGCAGAGGGGGAATGAAAGGGGAAAAGAATGTCATATGGAACTGAGATTCTGAGCTCCTTAAGCCAGAGCTAACAAAACTACACCCTTTGGACCAAGGGCTCATCAGGGAAAAAATTCCTGTTGGCAGCAGCATTTTCTACTGTCAAAAGGCTGAAAGTTCATAATAATTTTTTTTAGAGTCCTTTTAGCTCCCAGATGCTGGATGCTGTCCCGCTGCTCAGTTATGAGATGCCCATGGAGACAAAAGGAGCCACAGAAGTTGGTCACAGCAGAGTGGTGACAAACAGTGCCTGACTGCACCATTCCAAGCGCTGCTGCACAGGATGCTCAGAAAGACACTGGGTTTAAAATGCTGCTGAGTGTTACTGTGAGCCTTGCAAAACAGGCCTGAAATTTGCAGTTGATCAAAGATGGCATTTTAGGAACAATGAGCTCTGTCAGCCTGGGAGAGAATTAGCAGAGATGCAATAGTCATGAATATTGTTCTAACTCTTTCATCCCTTGGTGGACTGTTCAAAGCCACAGGAATATGTAGTGATTTTTTCCTGTCCCAAATCCTCTCCACCACTCCACTTCCCCATCTCCTGTGTCTTACCTGATACTGACACTGCTGTTCCTGGGTAAAACACTACCCTGCAGCATTTTCTTGAACCAGAACAGCAAAAGATAATGACACTTTATAAAGTGCTGGCAAAGTGCAACCCTGTGTGTGATCTTGGGACCTGCAGGGTTTTCAGGGCACGAAGTACCTTCTGAAGAACTGTTCAGGTTTGTATTTTTAAAATACATTTCAAAAGAAATAAGCTTTACAGTGTTTTTCACTGCCCCCTTATCCTGATCTATGAACAGGGGGCTAGGGTGGAGCAGTCCATCATCAGCATGAGCAGTTCCCCCACAGGTGGTTATGGGACTCAGCTTGGGGATCTATGAAATCCATGAAGCACCAAGCAAAGACTGTCCACGGAGAATTTCAGCTGATCCAAAAGCTGTTTATCAACTTTATTAATCTTCTTGGATTTACATAGACACAGGAATGAAGGATGTCTCAAATAAGAAGGTCTGCAAAAGAGTTATAATATTATTGCACTGAATTATCCCTAAAATGAATAAATATTCAAATGTGACCAACCATATTGCAGCCACATATATTAGATGTTTGTTGTCCAGTGTTGACCTTGTTTTCACACCATTTTTCTTATTTTATTGTCCTTTGTAGGCTGTTTGGTGATATTATTTTCACTTTACTTCATATGGCTCTTTTTTTTTTGCTGCTCACAAATTGCAGGAGGCTAATGGGACAATTCTTCAGGAATAACACTGAAATGAGTCCAACAATGCCCTGGTTATATTTCATATTTCAGTACATGCAAGTACTGCATGCCATCTTTTCTCTTGAATTTTCAATATATTCAATATTTTCAATATATTAAACTTTAATAAAGATATTATTCAATCCTAGTAAAACTACTGACACCAATGAATTATTTTAAAATTTTTCAATTTATAGCCCAGATGTGGCATCCATGCATTATCCAGTCAGACCAGATAAGATTGAAAGCACAGAGGGGTTAGGGTGCTGACAACTCACTGCTCAAGCCATTCCTCCTGTATTTTTAATTCTCTGACTGTTTAGTGACAAAGCTGTTAATTAGAAACAATGAGCCAAGACTTGCACTTCTTGCTGAGTGCCCTGAAATACAGTGAATTCCTGTCCCACTGGCATTTTTCTACAGCTGTAACTTGCAGTGCACAGCAAGTTACATCATCTGTTTTTCTGAGGTGACAGAAACAAATTTTGCAACTGTACTTTGCTTAAAAATCAGATTAAAAAAAATATTCCTGTACATAAAGAATAAAGCCTTCTGTACTTATATGTTTTAGTTCTTGTAAGACCCTGGGCAAATTCTTGGGGTCTAGCAGCCAAGAACACACAAAACAATGTTTCTTATGAGTATGTAAGACAACTGGGATGCAATCATTTCTTCAAAAATGAGAGGGGGTTGGATATCCAAAATTTCTTTGGATATCTTTCTAAAGTTTAGTAGTCTTCCACAAAATGTATCTTTTCTGCTCAGAAAAAAAACTGTCTCACTATGTAGCCTGTGGAAAGAGCTATTTAAAGAAAGCAGTATTTTCTTATTAAGAGACAAAATCTTGAAAACATCAGTCACATTCAGGGCAGGTCTGAATTATTCTTCTTAAAATATTTGGTTCCATTCCTTGCCTCCAGCAATTGTCTATCACAGAGCAAGAAGTGGAGGGTGGAACCAAATGGGCAGAGGAAATAACTGAGTAGAAATAAATTTCTGCCAGTGTTGTATAAAATCCATTGATTTATAATGTCAACTGTTTGTAATAAGAGCAGAACCCCCCCTTGCACAATCTCTCCTTTTAAACACTGGATAAACTGTTTGAGGGCATCTAAAAATAAAGGTGTAATCACTTTGTGAAGCCACACTGGCCTGAACAAAGTATTTCTATTTGTAGACAATTATGTGGATTTTCCCAGGTAACTTACTGGGGATTCTGGAGTGAGGAATTGTCTCCTCAGGGAGGCAAAACATGTCAGTGACCATAGTTAATGTTTTCTTTTATCTTCTGGTTTCACACTTGGAGTTGGATCTGTTGAGGAATACTTGTGCCTTTGACTTGAGCATGTGTAGATGCTATTACAAGATGCAAAGGTCAAAATGCCTAGAAGGCTCCCACTTTTGGATGCAGTGTCCTAACTCAATTAGATACTTATTTAATCTTTAGGATAAATTATTTAAAATTTCTTTCAGTCTGCACAATGGCATTTTGATGTCTTAGTCAACGAAATTATTTAAAAAATACTTTTATTTATTTCAAATTCTTTTTCTTCCATTTCCATTGCTAGGAATGTTTCATGAGCTATTTGGGATGTTTCTCTGTCATGCAGAAATGTCCAGGAAGTTGTAGATACAGCATATTTATACAGTATATTTAGGTATCGAGATAACAACAAACTGAGGAAGCAGAGAGAAGTCCTGCCCTTATGCCATCTGGGCAGCTGAACTGCCTACTTCAAAAACTTGAGTTGACAAGTCTGTAGAGAGCTTTTAAATTTACAGCTTCTACATATGAAACATTTAACTGTAGAGTTTTAATTTTTCAAGTTGTCATTTATTGTGTCATATGATTTAATTACTGTGAATAGTGCATATGAACATATTTATTTCATAATTTGAGAGAACAGATGGGTTGGTCTACTGGATAAGGCATTACATATGGATCAAGAAAATTGGGCTCTGTAGAGCTCTCTGTGTCTTAGCCCTTCCTTTTTTGGGGACACTGGAATGGGGAATGGGTGAAATTCATAGAATCACAGAGTGGTTTGCTTCAGAAAGGACATTTAAAAGATCCTCAACCTCCCTGCAATGAGCACCTTCAAACAGACCAGGTTGCTCAAAGTCCCATCTAACATGGCCTTGAACACTTCTAGGGATGGGGTAACCACAACTTCTCTGGAAAACCTTTTCCAGGACCTCATAATAAAAAAAAAAAACACCCAAACTTTCTTATTATAACAGTTCTGAATCTACCCTATTTCAGTTTAAAATTCATGCCTTTCTCTTGAAATTGAGTGAGATTTCTGGACTGTAAATTCCCTGCTGAGCAGACTCTAATTTATTGCATAAGGTAGTGAATGCAAAGAAGCATCCAACTCAGAGGGGCCATTTAAATTTGATGTAAACAGGGGGAAAAAACCACATCACTAAAATAACCCTGTAAAATGTGAAATGCCAATGCAGATACAGGTAATTCCTAAGTGTTTCTCCCTACCTTGATTTTACATGCTTTTCCCTACTTAATCATGTTTGCTATTGAAAAAATAACATTGAAATAGGGAAAATATCTACGTTCTCCACTGAGTTGTAAATTCTTCCTCAATTCTTCTTCTTGTCATTACCCACAGTTGCTGTCCTGTGGCCAGTTCTTCAATGCCCTTGCACTGCCATTGATTCATATTATTTCAGACCACTTACTCATACAACAATATAGTTTTCCTGTTAGAAAACTACCTTGCTAGATAAGCATTATGCAGGTTCCTGTTTTTTTGGGTGTTGGTTGGTTTGTGTGTGTGTGTGTGTCTGTTTCTTATAAAGAAACAAACTATGTCATGGGTTGGGTTTATTTTGCAGGGCAAACTTTTAAACCTCCTCAATATCTTCTGATCTGTTGAAGGAGAAAATCTCTTCAGCTGTGTCATGGTTTGACACTAGCACAATGCCAATGCCCCCCATGAAAATACATTCTCCCTGGTGTCTACTATGAGATGTGACCAGGAATAGAGCAAAGCAGGCTCCAGCTTAGGAATAGAAGGAAAAAACATTAACTTACAATATATAAAAGAAACACACAGAACTCAGGATGAAAACCTTGCAAACATTCCTCCTCCCCCCAGTCAAGTTCCCAATACATCACAGTAAGACAAAACCTTGGACTCTCAATTCAGTTGCCATCCCTCAGATCACCAACTCTCGATCCATCACCATCCTTCAGACAATCAATTCTCAGTTCATCAAGAGGAGATGAGTCCTTCTTGTGCCATAGGCTTCCCCTGGAAACAGCATTGAAACCTCGTGTGTTTCCATGTCACTCGTGGCACCGCCCGGAGAACATCTGCCATCGTGACATCTTCCTTCCATGTCCAGTGCTCTCACCACTGAACATGGACCAGAGCTGCTTCCAGGGTAGTCCTTTTAAGGATGCTTTGTCCCGTTCCAAAAAGAGCACAGTCTCTCACTTTTGGGACACCTGTCCCCCCCAAATTTCACTCTTTGGGGCCGAGGGGCACCAACACTGAACTCTCTTGGCTCTGAGCCATTGCCTCCCCCTGGATGCAGTCTCTGTGTCACAGGAAACATGGTTCTGTTCATGGCTATACAAGAAAAGTCCAGCCAAAGGCCACTCCATCATCTCCTGCCACCTAGAGTTCTTCTCAACTTCTCTTGGACATCTTTCACTTGCACAAACTTGCACCACATTTGCCCATTTCCACTTATCTCATCTCTATCTCTCTTCTCATTCAGTAGGAGGCTCAGCATTTGTAATGCTTCCATCATCCAAGAAAAGGGTTAAAAATCTCAGGCTCTGCCTGTCCAGAGCTCCCATGGCTGCCCTGCCGGGAACCTTCTTGCTGCACACACCCCACTTCTCCTTCTCAGATGGCCTGCTATAAAATTTCAAGATGGCACAGACACCGGCTGTCTGTCTGTCTGTCTGTCTGTCTGTCTGTCTCTCTCTCTCTCGGGAGGGGGGTGGCTGCCCGATGCCTCTTGGTGCTCCTCCACCCTTCCATCCTCAGCCCAGGCCTACCTCACCCGGCCTCATGGCTTCCCCTGCCCCGCCGCAGCAGCTGGGCCAGGGGAGAGGCCTGAGCTCTTTCACCACTGAAACCCAAGAGAAAGGTTTCCTGAGAGTTCTCTGCTTTTAACCCCTGTGCTCTCAGAGGCGTATCCATGTCCCTGGTGCCCACACCAGGTGCCAATATTCAAATCTGAGCACCCATTGGTTTGACCACAGCATCCCAAAAAACTCACTTCCTCTCAAACCACAACAAGCTGGGACAGATTTGCGCTGATTAGATTTGTCCTGTTATTTTCAGGTGAAGTTTGACTGTGTAGGAGTTAAATAAAAACCAGGAAAAGTCTCAGATGTGAATTCAAAGACTATTCCCTTGAATGTAGCTGTTAAAAATCCCCATGGATACTGTTAGCCTTGCTTCTTGCACAGTACTTACACTGCCATTCTCTGTGTGTGCTTAGCAAGAGTGAGTTGAGCTATATAATAGCTATAAAGATGCCTGAGATTCAAAAAGGTCCCTGGGTTACTTCAAGCTATGAAGTATCTTTTGAATCAGATTTGTCAGTACCAGTGGTACAGATGATCAGCATATGCACCAGCAGCACTGCAGAGCTGTATTTTCTTTAGACCACAGTACTTTTCTGAGAGATCAAACTCTGATGGATGCATTGAGCAGGGTCAAACCCTTCTCTCTGAGTTAGTGGAAACAGCAGGGAGCATGAAATAACAAGCCAAGACTAAATGCTCCTGAAAATTAATCACTTCATGAGCTTCATCTTAGCAAGTCAGTGTCCATGGAGACTGAACAGAGCAACAGGTGGACCTCAGAGACCTTGGTGTTTCTGACAGCAAATGAAGCTGTTGCCAATGCTTGACAGAATTACAGAGTTTGAGGTACAATTGGTATTTCTTTCCAGAAAGACTTCGCTTGTTAGATTGTACCTAGGTCACAGCAGGAAGGGAAAATGCTCTAAAAAGTTGCAGTCCAAAAGAGGGTTTGTATGTTTTTGACTACAGCAGATTCAGTTCCTAGTCAGTTTGTTGCTTGATTAAACTATATAAACATTATACAAGGCAATAAACAGACATTATAAAGGTGAGTTAATTCAGAAGCAAGCCAGGTGTCTCCAGCTTTAAAACAGGAAGGTTCAGAACTCACAGAAAAGCTTGTTGCCCTTCCTTCTCTTCCTCTCAAAAATGTTAGCTCTCTGAAAGCAGAACATCTGGATGGTATAATGCAATGCCTTATCAATTCATTTGGGACATCTGGACATTAATCCAATATTGATTAAATTAAGAGTCTCTTCCTGCTCCTGCAGTCCTCTCAGTTCAATACAAGGCCTGTCTCTTTGGCCAGTGTGAATAGTGCAGAGTAACTTTGTCTGTGCTGAGCCCCAGTTTGAGGCTGATCCAGATTCAAATTGCTATGCCATGAATCAGGATCTGTTAGTAGGACTTATCACACTGGATCCAAACTGGGGAGGCATAAGAAAGTCAGGGGCTGTATGTCATATTTCTGGTGGGCATTTACCCTGCTATTTCTGGACCCTTCATTGCTTGTGCTTGACAATGTCTTAAGCTTGTGAATATGACGGTCCAATTTACTGTCATTTAAAATTTTCTCTACTAGACAGAAGAAAGAAGGGTGCTCAGTAGTTTCTGGGCTTTCTTTTCTCTTTGTTTCTGTTTTTGGCATAGCTTTCACAGGTCCAGCTCTCTTGAAAGTAAAGGAATTAGACTGTTGACTAGACTTTGCTTTATTGGGTTGAGTTAGTGCTTTAGATCCGCAGCATTTCTTTTTAGCAAATTAATCCTTCTGAAACACTCACTGATTTTTCTGGAAGGCCTTTGCAGCAAAAGAAGCTGAACATGGAGAACTGTTTGGCATAGTATTTTTTGTCTAGTTTTTTTTTTTTGTTTGTTTGTTTGTTTGTTTGCTTTTTTTTTTTTTTTTTCAGAAAAAAGCCCTATGTGGATAAAGAAGCTGAAATATTTGCTCCAGAATGAATAATGGCAGGTGCTGTCCTAGCAGTTTCAGCTAAGCTCTGAAGCTGTGATCTTGACAAGAAGGCACTTGTAAGCACTGGACAGTTTTGAGAACATGACCCTAGGGTGTCTTCTTTTGCCATAGTCCATCACTAAAAGGTAAATGAGGGGAGAAAAGCAAGTAAAGTCTGGCCTCACAAGGATGTTAGTGTGTCTTCCACACCACAGATATTAGATGCAGTGAGGACTGCAGAGGATTAGCACCAATTCTTGTTAAGCAGCTTCATGTACATGTTATACTAAATAAAAAGGGCAAGTACATGCAATTAGAAAATGCTGAAGAAGATAAAGCTCTGAATCTCCTGGAAATTTAAGCTAACTTTATTTAGCTAATTTATAAAGTCTGGCCTAACCTAAGCTTTTAGACACATAATTAAGTGAACAAATGAAGGTATTTCCTCTACTGAAAAGAGATTAGAATATCCCTTCTCTTCAGTGCCAAAGTTCCCTGGTGTTAATAGCCCAATATTTTTCACTCAAATTGAGGATTCAGGGATGTTATGGATCCGTGTGCTGGGTCCTGTCAAACACTTCATTCTCTCATCTGTCATTCACAGACTTCAGAGCCACACACTCCATTTATGCTACCTTTTTTTCCCTTAACTTTCTGTTACAGAAGGTTACTCAGGTGTCCAGTTTCCCATGTGCTGTGACCTACAGACACAAGTCATTGTCAGTATTGGCTGCCACAGCACAAGGACAAAGAGAGATGGAGGGAATGGCTTTCCACTGCTGAAAAAGGAATGCTACCAGAATTCAGTAAAATTAATAAAGAATCTAAGGGAGCTGTGAAATTTTAGTTATTCAAACCAGTCAGAAAATCCATGTGTTAAGGTTGCTGGTGAACTTTTAAAAATATGGAACTAGTTAATATATGACAATGTTTTTTGCTATTCTGCCAGCCATTTTATGCTCTTTCACAAGCTTGGTGGTACAAACACTGATGATGACAGTCTGCAAAGGATTATTTCTGTTTGTCGTTCTGATAGAAAGTTTTTTGGGTAATGATAGCCATTAAAACATGAACAAGGCATTTGTACAAATTTTTTTTTTAATTGTGAGGGTTATGAAAATCCCTCATCATAAAAATGAGGGACATTCAACACTTCTGATTCCTGAATGACCCAGGAGCAATGGAACAAAAGGATGTTTCAGTGGTATGGCATGCTATGTCTGACCCTGAAAACTGCAGCTCCTTTCCAAAGTTGTTTTTAGAGTGGCATTATTGAATGCTGTGTTGCCACGAATTGTCAATTGAACTGTCAGTCCCTGGCTGTGAAATTCCATGGTTAGCAGACTCTGTTATCTTAGAAATGCAAAATGCTTAAATCCTGTTTGGAGCATCTTCACATAAGCACCATTCCAGAAACAGTAGTGGCATTTCCCTCCAGCTGGTGGTGGGGTGCTCAGGCAGGGCAGGAGAGGCTCCCAGGCAGTCACCCTCTTTTCCCTGAGGATTTCCAGACTCCACCTGCATCTCCTAAAGGGAAGGTCCATGGGGATTGCTTCCACTGTCTTTTGCTGTTGGTTTCACTGGTATAGGCTGTCAGCTGAAATACATGCTGAAAAGACAGGTCATGATTTTTTGATGATTTGTATGTTCCAAAATTAACCCAAGCTGCTTATTTTCTTTTTTTTTTTGGGTTTGTTGTTTTTGTGGTTTTTTTTTTGTTTTGCCTGATAAACAAACACACATAGTTACATTTCTTGTTGTCAGTGTGAATCACTCCCCTTTTGTGTTTTACTCCCAACAGATTTTTTTGACAGCATCAGGTGATAAGAAGCAGAGATGTAGAAAGACTCAGGCCATGTTTATTCCCTGATGCACTGCTACTTAGTTTGGTTTTAATGATAAATGTCAGATATCTGCCCTTTTAAGAAAACTGTGTGAAAAATTATAATTCTCCATATCAGTAGGGGAAATACTTTGCATCTTTTAGAGTGTGGTTCTTCAGTTTTTCAAAAATTAAAAGCTTGACCTTTAACAATGGCATCTTTTATTTGAGTCCCCCAGTTTGCCTTGAGTTTATTCTAGTAACAATGCACTCAGCATTGAGATATCCTGTGTTAAATGAACATGGAAAACTCTCATTTGAGCAGAAATACTGTAAAGCAAATATTGTTAAGGACCATTTGCTATGTAAAAAAAAGTTATTAGTAAGCACTCAGTAGCAGCTTAGTTTGTTTCCCCCCTTTCATGCTTTCATCTGAATTCTTTCCACTGAACTCGGGCTGAAGCTGAAAAACTTGAATGGCACAGACAATCTCACTTAAATTATGCCTTGTACTTACCTCAGCCTAGTGTATCTGAAATCTCCCCTAAAATAGCTCCCAGGAGTTTGAAAAGTTAGTATGATTGAAAGAATGTTATTACATCTTGCCCTTCAAGGAAGTCAATGTCAATTACATGTTGACTGTGTTCCTTCTGAGTTATTCCCCCTAAATACTCCAAGGATGCTGGTCCCTGACTGTCCTCTTGCCTTCTCTTGTACTACTTAGTTATCTCAGAGTTCTTCAGTGACCTTTCCATTAATATCAATTCTGTCTTCATGGGACCACTAGTCCATTGTGTTTAAGAGAGAGCAAGTAAGCTAGACACTGCCTGGGTGTCTATTTTTTTGCCTATTTTTCATTTAAATTTCAATTTCTTACATGAGAGGAAGGGTTATTGTGCACTTTATATGTTTCTTCATTAATACATGGTGTAATAGTAGTAATTAGGGGAAAAAAAGGATAAAAATTATTCCAGGTGAACTTTAGACCAAAGCTGAAATTACATTTTCCTATTTGGCCTCATAACCTTGTAGTTGGAAGATGTCTTTTGAAAGTGAGATAGTAAGGAGGTGGTGCAGTGAGCTGCAAAAAGAGTGAATATCAGTGTGTGTAAGAAATATAGTTTCTGCAAGTAACTGCAAATGCTGATGTTTCTGTACTTCTATTGAGTCAATTGCAGGATAAAAACCTGAAAGTAAAGGGGGAGTGAGAAACACAAACTGAAAGAGAACCTGTGTTTTTCACAAGTGCAGAGTCACTGACAATGTCAACAGTTCTTGAGAAATAAAAAGCTTTTATGAGAAGATCAATTTGTTTATTTAGGAAAATAAATGTGCTTAGGAACTGAAGCTTGGCCATCAATTTTTGAAAAGTGTCCCCCATGGTCCATGCAGCTCTGTTCAGAGAACTATGGCCTTCAGCATGCACTTCAAAGTAGGGACAGCTCTCCTCTGCTGCAGACAGAGGAAGCTCAGTTGCAGTGGCATTCTGCCATTTCCCTCTGTGATATTTCCTTGAGCAACCCAGAATTCACAAGCAGTCTGAGTCTCAACAGGATGAGTTTGACATATATTTGTGTGGATAATGCCAACTTTTGTATTCTCAGGAGTTAGAGGGAAAAACAGTGGGCTTATGATTCAAAACACTGGAGAATTTGCCTCTCTCTTGCTTAGAGGTACCTTGCATTTTTGGAAGAAAGGGGTTGCTGATCTGAGCTGAACACCCAGAATTTCTACAAAGCATAACTGCAGCATCTTGCCCCAAAGGAGTGCACAGAATAAAAAGTGCTGGTATGCTGTATGTCTTACACTGCTTCACCTCAAATTTTGTATTTCTCAAGCTGGCAAAGAGGTGGAACAATATTTTTAGTAGGTCACATCTCTTTTTACTATATTGGCTCTTTGGATTTTTATCCCATTATTTGTGACAGCTAAGAGCTCAGACATCTCATTGAACAAGACTTTAAATGTCGTACAATTCAGTTTTAATATCATATTAACAGCCTTGATAAATGTTCCAAACTGGGTTATTGCTTCCTGCATGACACTCATAGCCAAGTTACCTTGTCCTGCAAAACAGCTGCTGAGATCAGTGGGGGCCACAATCCTGTAGCAGAAAATTAGCCTGGACAGGCTTATAGGCTATTGCTGCTTTTTGCCAAGTCACACCTATGTGCATCCCATTTCTTATGGTGCTGAGGAAATGACAACCCCCCAGCACTATCAGGTTTACATGAGTAGCATTTTGAGTCTGGAAGTAGAGGAAAATTCTTAGGTCTAATGTTCCCCTTCCCTTCTGCAGCAGAATTCCTATCAATATCAGCAGGCTCAGAAATCACTTAGAATTTTTTTATCCAGCAAGGAATCTGGAAAGTGTTTAGGGGCCCATTTGAAGATAGGCACCTGTCAAGTTAAGAGTGGAGCATTTGTCCTCTGGAAAGGAGTTTGAAAAGGTCACAAAAAAGCTCCATTCTTCCTCCCCACTCCCATTTATTTTTAAGTATATTTGATCCTGCTGTGCGTGAAGCCTCAAATCTATAAACAAGATTGAATACTCCTAGACTCTCACTTTTCCTAACAGTAAGCTTTGGGTGGATTGAATTTACAGAAAGGTTTATTCAGAACAGCTCAGTATGAGATTAACTTCTCAGATTAATTATTTGATTTTACTGAGGACATGGATGATCTTTTAAAATGTGTATTTAGGCTCACAGGTAGCAGTAGGTCAAAGTATACTCAGGGCAGTTTCTAAACAATCCCTTCATTGTTTAAATGAAGTCATTTTACTGTGAATTGGAGGTACTGTTAAAATCCTCATATTAAGGTAAGAAGCCTTCAGACCTCCTCCCTAGTGAAAAAATTAACTTCAGAAAACCTGAAGAATCATGAAAGGACATCAGAGTGGGAGCACTGGGTGGAGGCAGCGTCAAAGAAGAAGAAAAGTAAGAACGAGCATTGTACTTTGATTAAACTTTTCTTCCCCTGCAGTGTGGAGGGCATATTGTGAAAAGAACATCTCTGTAGGTGGTTTTTTTTTTTTTTGTCCTGCAAGCTCTCACAGCCTGTGTTTAAAAATATCAGCTTTTACTTTAGGCAAAAGAAGAAGTATTTATGCTATTAAAAAGATGAGTAAAAATTGTTGCTAGCGGAACAGATCAGAGCCATATCACAGCAATGCAGCATCTGGTTTAAGTATAATAGTCAGTGTGCTGGTGGTGTTACTGGAGCTGCCTTCTGTACTGAAATGCTTGAGCACTTGCTTTAAATCTCAGAGATCCCAGGGTGGTTTGAGCAGCAACATCTTCCATAATTAATTGCATGTGTAATGTAGCCCATTTGGGGGGTCTGTGATTACTTGCCTGTATGTTCTTGAACATATTACAATACCAATAACTACTAATTTTAAATAAAACTTTGAAATGTCTGTTGGTTGAAATATTCATTAATATCACTTGATTATGTTGTTTTGTAATCTTCTGCACTCTCTTCATTACTGATTATCAAGACTATGCAGAAGTATGGCACTTCAAAGCACATGCCTCCCTTGTAAGGGCAACAGTCTTCAGAGATGTATTTTAATTTTGTTTTTGTGAAGAGAGAAAATAATCTCCTCCTTCTCAAAGTACTAAGAGTCTCTGTAACACATGGACAAACCCATCATCTGTCATGGCCTCAATCCTGCAGTTCAAATGATCTTCAAATGCTGACTGAAACTTAAGCCTTGTGCAGTGGTTTGCTAATTTATCCTTTATCTCTAGATTTTTTTAAAATTTAGGTCTACCTGATAGAGATAGGAATGAAATGCTCATACAATCCAAGCACTAATGTAAATTTGTGTAATCTGAAATTCCACTTTCTCACTCTTAAACAAAGAGTCTTTGACTTCAAGCCAGTACTTGGGCATTCACTTTTTTTTTCTATCAGCGGCCCAAAGTCTCATTTTCTGAAAACTTTCCATCTTCTTCCCTTGGATTTCTTTTTTGCCTTGAAGAAACCTTCTCTCAAACCTTTAGGATGGACAAGGAAGTTTCAGTGAGTCCTGGCATCAGAAATTATCTAGAACATTAAACACTCATTCAACTAGAGTCGGGAGAAGTTTTTAAAGACTATGACTACCCACAACACAGCACTCCATGGGCATTATCTAATACATCCTGGGCATCTAGAAAGCCACACAAAAGTAAAACTCCAACATAAATGGTGTGAGAAAAATGTTTTGAATAACTGCTGCCAATAAATAACAGCTCTTCTGGTAGGAAGAATGACTGTAAAGATAGAAACAAAATGTGCTGATGCTCTCACACCACAGAAGGTAAGAATCAGTTTGTCAGCACTACAGAAAATTCTGTAGCAGCTGATATTTTTATATGCCATATAAAAATAACTGCCATGGTTTCTTTGTCTCATCAGTAATTTTATTGCTTTAACTGTGGTCATCTTGATAGCAGTTATTTCCTTAGTGACCTGTGCAACAAAATATTAGGAAGATGTTTATTAAAGGGAAAGTTTAATAAGAATTGTCCACTGCCATAGCTTCAATACATAATATTGATAGACTCAGCAACTATCAGATCTAAAGAGATGATCCAGGGCACATCACACTGCCCTCAGATTACTCAGAAGAGAGGAAGCTTCCATGCAAGTAGCTTCCTCAGTGTATATGCTCAGCCTGATGAAGTGCCTCATTTTTGGGCAATCACCCTCATTTTTTGGCAATATGGGATGAGCTGTAAGAGGTATTGATTTTTCCAGACAGCCAAGAACTTTTCGCCTTTCCACAGTGCTCAAGGCTTCATGATGCAAGCAGCATCTCACTGAAAGCCTGTGACAATGGGGACACTGGCTCCTCTGGAGGTGGTGCAGGGTCTGTCAGGCCCCTGCTTGTAACGGGGACAAAAGCAGGGCTGTGGATCTGAAGGCAATAGCCTGTAACAATCCCACTTAGATTTAAAATTGTCCAAAGCCATCATATTCACTACAACACTATATTTCTGAGTACAGCTCAGAAATTTTGCCATAATGTATTGTTAGCTTTAATTTCCAACTATTGCATCTTGCTGTATCATTTCCAGGTAGACAGTTATTGCATTCCAGGTGCCCCCAACACAGGGAATGATTGGCATCTGACTCCATCGATTCAGAATGCTGAACAATGGCTTTATTAAGCTATACTAAAGTCTAATTTCCAAATTTATATATATATTATATATTATTATATATTCCAAATAATCAATAGTGTTAATATTACATTAATACTATATTATATTAAAGAGATACTATACTACACAAAAGATATATACTATATAAAAGATACATATTAAAGAAAACCCCATGACTATCCCTAGACAGCCAGGACACAGCTTTGAGCCAATTGTCCAGTTAATATAAACAACAATCACCAGAATCCAATTACCAAATCCCTTCAGGTAAGCAATCTTCCTAACACATTCCACATGTGCACAAACAACAGGAGCAGCAAGTAGAGATAAGAATTGTTTTCTCTTTGTCTGAGCTTTCTCACAGACTTTCAGCTTCCCAGGAGAAATTCTGGGAGAGAGAATTATGTTCAAAGAGTATGTGAGTACCACAGACAGGAAAACCAGGTATTGTCAAATTCCTCTTAGGCACTTCTTCCAGACTGCCAAATAATTTCCAAGGAGATGAATTCCAGGTTGTGAGATTTGGGTATTTAGAGTTTGAATGCTCTCATATATCTTGCCAGGCCTCCAGCTGCTCACTCAGAAAAGCACTGCTCTCCTGTAAGTACTGGGTCACTTCTGCCATCTCCTTCCAGGCATCTTGCATGGTAACCTGGCCAGTAGCACTTGCTTAGGACAGGTGTCACTGCATGCCTGAGATACTCCTCTCCACCCCAGCCAGGCCTGTTGGGCATCTTCCAGATTCAGCAAGTCAAAATAAGGTACTCACAGTAATTTCTCAATTTTCAACACCAGCTGAGGAATGAGAGGAATTATAATTTATATAATAATGACTGTTACTGAAAATGGAAATAGTCTGTTAAGAGGAGATTAAAAGCTACAGGCAAAAGGTTAAAATACTTGCAGTTGGTATGGTGACTGCTAAAAGAAAGTCAGAGATACCAACTGTATTCTGTGTATCAAAAAGTATTTGGAAAGGCCAAAAACTCCCCAAATACAGTTGAACAGCAGAGGTGGCTAGAAAATAGCAGGAATTAGACCAGATTAAAAGCAAAAGCAAAAGTGAAATAATGAAGAAAATTTTGAATAAGCTGCCCAGGGTAAAATATACAGTTTGTTTGTTTGGTTTTTTTTTTTCCTCTTCAAATTGATCAAAATGAAGCTTATCAGAGCACTTGTAGGACAGACAGATCCTCAGGGCATAAATGGTCAGCCTATAGCAGAAAAGCCAAATTAGTTATTTGCCTTTATGTTTTCTACAAGAATACACAGGGAATTTCTTGCAAACAAAGAATAGGAGAAACTTTTTCAAAATGAAATGTCAAGTTGAATTTCTCAAACTGAAAAGGTTTTAGACAAATAGGTAAAATGATCAGGAATAAATAAAAAGCCCCAGATGCTATTCTTTCAAGCATTTGAACAGAAATTTGAAATTAAATAGAGAATCAATCACAACAGTAGACAACGGTAGTATATTTGACTAAATAATTTCCTGCCTTAAAGAGCTATAAAGTAGTAAATGACAAAGGCAATGCAGAGGACTACAGAGTAGACTTTGATATAAAAGCCATAATAAACAGTTGACTTAAGAAAAGAGAATTCAAGAATGCAGCCTTTCTTGTATAGATACAAGAATATGACACATGGCAAAGAATTAGCAAAGTTTCATATAGGGAAAAAATGCCTCACAAATAACCCAGAGCTCTTTGAAGGAGTCAGTGATATATGAACATAATTACCAAGCTAGTCTGCTTGGATTTCCAAATAGCTTTTGACATGATCCTTCATCAAAAAGGTTTAAGGAAACTAAGCTGTCTTGAGATTAAAGATAATTTTCTCTTCTGGCTTAATAAAAGCAAAATTGATAGAAAATGCAGAGATGGAAAAATGTGGTTATATGATTACGTCAAGGGAAACAAAAGGTACAGATAAGGAAAGGAATTACAATGGATGCTGCATTTCAGGAAGTTTAGCTGTTCCATATATTCATAAGTGACCTAGAAAAGCAAGTAAATGCAGGGTGACAAAATTTGCTGCTGATGAGATATTACTTAAGGCATTCAACTCTCAAATTGACTGCAAAGAATTACAGGAGGATTTCATGATACTGAATGACTGGACAGTAAAACAGCAGATGAAATTCAAGGTCAATATATGCAAAGAGATGCACATGGAGAAACACATCCTTAATTGTACATACAGAATGATGGTTTCTAAATTAGCTATTGCCTCTCAGGAGAGAGATATTGAAATTACTGTAGCTGGTGCTATTAAAACATCAGTTAACTTCTCAACAGTGGTCAAAGGAGCATAAAGTTTGATAAGAATGGTTAGAAAATGACATAGAGAACAAAATATAAAATATGATTAGGCCATTTGATAAATGTGTGGTGTACTACATCTTAAGCACTGTGTATCGTTTGTGCTTATGTTTCTTGAAAAAGGGAAAGTGTAACAAAAAAGGTCAAGGGAATTTTATCACAGTGGTGTAATGGTTTCTTTCCAGGAAAAACTTAAACATGCTGGGAAGGAGATGACTCAGGATTACATGACATATATATATATATGTATATATATAAATGTTAAATGGGCATGTTATGGGCAAGAATGGAGCAAGTTTATTTCTTTGCCTTCATAGTGCAAACTGCATAATTTGACTTCATATGATGGGCATGAATGAAAAATAGCAGCTAAAGACAGAAAATAATCAAATGGAGGTATCTTTTTACATTGTGTTGGTAAATTGCAGAAGTCCTTGCAGGGGAAGTTGTGATGATCACATGTAAAGCTGGGTTCAGAACCTGCTGGGAATGTGAGCTATTAAACACCAGGATGCATCTCATGAACTCCATCAAGGGCTTTTTGTTGGGGCAAGACAGAGGCAGAGAGACCACACAGTCCTTGCCTGGTCTTTTCATGCTTCCCTAACCAGCCATCCTTGAAGGATAGCGAGGAAGGTGTAGTTTACTTCTTTTTTTCCCTAACTCTTATTATTTATCTTCTGACAGTACCAAGAAAATCCCTTTTTACTAAGCACTATGCATGTAAAGAGTGAGTGCCTTTCCTCGCCCCTAAGTGCTGACTTGAAGACCTTGCTAAAAAAAAGATAAGGAAGTTTGTCTCAGCAAGATTCTATACCTTGTCCAAGGTCACACAGAGAGCCTGTTGCAATGTGTAGCTGGAAAAATCATCCTTGTACTCCAAATGTGGTTCGGAAATATGTTCACAGATTTTAGTCATGAGCGTTTTTAATTATCCGGTCCTTGCTTGGATTCATTATTCTGAGTCATTTAGGACCGTGCTCTTATTAATTATATGGCAGCTTTCTGCATTAAGTGATTTAATTATAGAATATTACCTCATTAAAGACAACAAATCTGACCAAAATAAAGAATTATTTAATAAATATAATTGAATCCTTAAGCTTTTAATCAAATTAAACATTGATTATTAATTAAGTGAAATGGAAAGCATTGTCACCTTAACTGGAAAAAGTGGAGACAAATGAACTAAGGCTTTTCACAGGCTGTCTGAAGGTGGGGGTATTGAAAAACTCATAAGTGTCCACTAGTGGGAATAGAGTTCTGATGCAGCTGGGGCAACCACATGTCCAAAATGGACATGACAGCCCTTGGCAACCCTTTCCAGGTTCTCCTCTCTCCAACCTAGTCCCAAACTGAAAAGCAGGATCATGATTTCCAGTCCTTTAATGTGTGTTGTGTGTTTGATGGCACTTCAGCTCTTAGAGAAATTATTTCATTAATATCAGCATTTTAATTTTAAATCATTCAGTGGGCAGGCTGTGCTGTTAAAAATGTATCTTCAGTCTCTTTTATGTTCCTTTTTTCTTCTACTTAGCACAGCATGGTTGGGATCCTATAATATCCCACAGTTTCTTCAATAAACAAACTGTGTGAATTTTTGACCTTTTCCTTTCTACAGTTTCTAAGGCTTTTCTAGGATAGTGTTATAGTCTTGAAATTTCCTGAAGATGTTTCTCTTGATGGAACAAAATAAAACCTTTTTCCTGCCTTTATGGCCTTTCTAGTCCCTTTCCTTGAATATGCCATTGTCAAAATTGGTCTAACTTACATTTTTTTTCCTTCCTTCTTGCCTTTTTCCTTCTTCTGTAGCACACACACTGTGAGGTTCTTTCTCATCCCTGCTGTCTCCTGTCATTTTTACCTTTGTCCTGATGCTATGGGAACAGAGTGTTCAGTCACTCCATGCTGCCATAGTCTTTTTTTCTCTCCTCTCAGCTTTGTTGCCTTTGAGTGATGCAGCAACCACTGCATGGTACCTTTGCCCCATGAACCTCAGTGACCCAAAACAGGCCAGGAGACCTTGACTAAAGGGAGCAGATAGCATTGTATGCCATTTTATTAAACAACTGATGTGTGTAATATGACTGCACATACAGTTCCCCTGAAATTAATGATGCAGATCAACAGTATATTGAAACACTCCCAAGGCAGGTTTTGAAATCAAATTATTCTCTTCCCCCAAAAAATCCTGACAGAAGCCCTACATGAAATTACAGTAATTCCAATCACAAACCATATTTTACTTCCTTTGGTTCCTGAATATGGAGTGTTGCCCTTGGCTGGGTGGCAGGTTGCTGCCAAAGCTGCTCTTTCACTCCCTTCCTCAGCAGGACGCATGACAGAAAATATAATGCAAGGCTTGTAGATTGAAATAAGGATGGGGAGAGATCAGTCACCAGTTACTGTCATGGGCAGAAGAGACTCAGCTTGGGGAAATAAATTTAATTTATTGTCAATTCAATAAGAGTAGGATAATGAGAACTAAAACCAAATCTTAAACCCACCTTCTTTCACCTCTTCACTTCTTCCCAGACTTCACTTCTGATTTTGTGTACCTCTTCCTTCCCAGTGGCATTGGGGGATGGGGAATGGGGGCTGTGGCCAGGTCATTATCTGTAGTTTCTGCTGCTGCTTCCTCCTCAGGAAGAGGACTCCTCATGCTCTTTTACTTCAGTGTGGAGCCTCCTTGAGGAGAAGCTTCTTGACTGTGGGCTGAGCACCAGGTTCAGATCTAAGGGGTGAACTTTTCCTGTGGTCCATTCATGTTGTAAGGGGTCCTACTGTAAGAGATGGCTTTGTTGCACTGATTAATGCTCCTAAAGAATGGACTCAAGTTTTGGTCCTGGTTCAGGATTCAACATCAATGCCAAGCTCATCTATTTTCATGCTCAGAAAAACACTACCTGATTTCAAATCAGTTATAACTTAGGGCTGACTTTTTGATTTGTAACTATGAAGTATTACAGTAACCAAGTTGAAAAGTCAGAAGGCAGCTGCTAATATGATGATACAGGTGTAAAACAGTAGTTGGAGGATGACATTTTACCCATTTGTGATGGGTTATGGAAAATCAGGGAAGTGTATATTGAAACACACTAGGAAATGTAGGAGAGCAGCCAAAGACTGACTCAAAAAAGATCACAAAAGAGCTGTCTATAATCCAACCCATGTTCACTCAATGGACAATAAGGGGTTGTGACAAATCCCACGCTCCAGAGGTGAATGGTGATCTCTGAAACAGTTGTCTCACATCCTTCACCATTCCTCAATTTTTATGCTAATGTCACTTTTGAGCTTTGGCTGCAAAATCCTGCAGGCTCACATTGTTTCTTATAGGCTCTGCTGTGATTTGAAGCAGTTCAGCAGAATCAACAGGGTTTGCTGAGCTCCAAGGGCAACCTCCTTGGTCTGGCTTTGTTGAAAAAGTGGCAGGTTTGGGGAGTTAAGGCAAAGAAAGCTCTGGACTGTTCTGGAATTAGTCCCAGGTCTGGTTCTTAGACTGATCCCTGTAAATGGCCTTGTAAGAGTTAATTTCACTGCTCTAAGCACATCTGTTGAAGTTTTAGGTGAACACTTTTGTCTTTCAAAAAAATGAAGTTGCAGAAAGAAGTCAGAGATTCTCTCCAGTGCAAGTCAAACTGTAAATAGGGTTACTCTTCTTTTCACCAACCCCAACTCAGCAAAACGACCCTTCCCTTGTTTGAGAATCCACTGAAAGGCACAACTGCTCAGGAAAGGGGGAGTTATTCCCATACTACAGCCTGAAACCAGAATTTATTTTAAGCATTGTACTTGAAGCACAGATACCTCTTTTCACATGGTATAATTCTTAATAACAATGAAAATGTGAAATTGACACTTTTTGCATGAATTCTGAATGACATAAATTTGAAATATGCATCTTAATAAAATATGTTGTATTAATTTGATTACATTAACATCATGAGGTATGCTATTATTTTAGTATGATTTTAATAACACTTATTTTTATACATACATATAAGCATGATGCTGCTTTACTGGCATAAATCATATTTTTAAATACAATTTGTTCCATCCCTGTTTTTTATTTGTATGGATCTTAAAATTTTGATGTGATCATTTCTCAAGTTAAAAGAGGCCAGATAATGTGCCTACACAATGAACTAAATTAGAAATAAATTAAATCCTCCACTGCTTGTCCTTCTCACCACTTCCTGCTATATTGTAGTGGCAGCATGAAACTTATTTATCACTGTAAGGAAACATAAGCAGCTATTCAGAATAAAGGAGACACCCTCCTTACCTTTGTGCAAACACAATTGTTGTGCAGTGTAGCACAGAGCTTTCTGCTCTGCAGAGAGGTGAGTGAAATGATAATCTTTTCAAGGCTTCTGCAGAAAAGCAATTGAGGCCCAAAGAAAAGGAACATATGCGCATTATTTCCTTAGTTAATTTTGAATGTTTTGTGGTAAACTATTTTCTCTTTATGACTACTAGAAATGTTGTAGTGTTAGCACTGCTGGAGCTGTCTTTCACTAAAACCAACAAGCACAGTTCCTGGTCATTTTTAGGCAGAGGAGAAATTAAAAGGCAATTGTATTTTTTGGAAAGACTTACGTCCCAGATTGAAAAAATCAAGCCATGAAAAGATAAAGTCTAAACATTTTCTGGTACTGTCTTGTTGTGTCACATGTAAGAAAATTACCAGGTTTTAGTGGCTGGTGACAACTGAGGAAAAGTAAGCATGTCCTCCTTGAGGTAGCCTCTGTAACAGAGATCGAGATTTAAAAATGTTAGCATCTCTTCTACAAGTTGCTCCAAAAATTTAAAATTAGGAAACATTTCTGAAAGTTATATTCACTATCCCTTATTTAATTCTAGTAGGTGCCTTTTAAAGTTGTTTGTTGTGAAAAATCCCTGACAACATTTCAGTTGAAAATGTTAGTGGATTGATCTTTATTTCTGTGAAGGTCAATTATTTATTTACCAGTCTTCACAAAATGACTTTCAGGTTGCAAGTTGGTTACTGATTCCTCTCTGTAATCTGAATCTAGTTGTGCTGGTTTTGCTCCTTGCTGTGTGAAGAAATGAAGCACAAGCCCCCTGTCCCCTAAGCACACAAGCAACCTTTCCTCACATTATATGTCAACATGAGGTTTTACATATTCCCAGTCTACTATATAAATTAAGCAAAAATACAAGGGAATAAACAATATGTAAAGACATGGCTGAAGCAAGAATTCATCATCTGAAAGAGTTAAAACTAATGTGATCATATTTAACCTGTTGCAACACACCGTAATGAAACAAGGATGCAATTTCTTTTATTGCATTCTTGGTATGTTTGCAGATATTTTGCAATGTCATTGGAACATCTGTTTATAAAATGGTATCTAGACTACCTATACAAAATGCAAAACAAAACAAGACGATCTCAACCTATCAAATTTTATGAACTGAAATACAGAAGAACAGTTCTGAGGAATAGCTAGGAAATGTATGTACTTTGCTGAAGGCCATATGCAAAAATAGCAAATGGAATGATGAAAAGAAGAGCAGGATTATCAAAACACATTTTCTTGCCTGAAGATCCTGAGCTGTGCAAAACCGTTTCAAAAGTATGCTTAGCCAGTTGAGTGGAAAACCAGAACTTTGAGTAAAGCACTTTTGGAACCTTGTTCTCAGAGCAGACATGTGAGAGAGGGGGTATCCTTAAGCTGTGGTATTTGTGAGGTCCCCAGGATGAGGTGAGAGATGAGAATTTGACTCCATGTTCTCAGAAGGCTGATTTATAATTTTATGATATTATATTAAAGAATGGTATACTAAAACTATACTAAAGAAAGAGAAAGGATGCATCAGAAAGCTTAACAAGAATGATAAAAAAACCCCCGTGACTCCTCGGAGCTTCGACACAGCTGGACCATGATTGGTCATTAAATTAAAACAATTCACATGGTGGATAAACCATGTCCAAATCCATTCCAAAGCAGAAAAACATGGAGAAGCTTAGGTTTCTCCTCTTCCCAGGAGAAGAAGTCCTGGCAAAGGGATTTTTCAGGAAATATCATGGTGACACCTAAGCAGAGGAGTGTTGGGGTTGGGGGTCTGCACCTGCCAAAGAGCCCACAGGACTGGGCTGGGACTGAGAGGCAGGCATGAGTTGGAAAGGACAAAGGGGGCAGGTGGGTGGAGGGACCAGTGCTGGGAACGTGGCTGGAGACACCACTGGAAGGAGGAGAGTCCCCTGAGGAACCCTCGCTGGAGCTGGGACACTCTGGGGGACTGTGAGCACACAGGGTCAGGGACACTCCTGAGGGACTGCAGCCCAAGGGGACCCATGCTGGAGCAGAAGAGCACTGAGAAACTGGAGCAGGGGATTTGGGGTTGTTCAGCCTGGAGAAGAGAAAGCTCAGGGGAGACTTTACTGAAGCCTTTCAGTAGCTGAAGAGGGTTCCAAAAATGCTGGAGAGGGACTTTTTACAAGGGTATGTAGGGTTAGGACGAGGAGAAATATCTTTAACCTGAAAGAGGGCAGGTTTAGATTAGATACTGGGAGGAAATTCTTTACTGTGAGTGTGGTGAGACACTGGAACAGGTTGCCCAGAGCACCTGTGGATGTCCCATCCCTGGATGTTCAAGGCTAGGCTGGAAGAGGCTCTGAGCAACCTGATCCAGTGGAAGCTGTTCCTGCCCATGATAGGGAGGTTGGAACTAGATGATCTTTAAGGTCCCTTCCAGCCCAAACCATTCTGGGGTTCTACAATGATTCTAGGAGGAAAGAGGAAGGAGGAGCAGCAGGAAATGTCTGGGTAGGGACAGCAGTTTCCTGGGCAGCCCACTGTCCCTCCAAAGGCAGCAGTGGGGCCAGCACCATGGGCTGTGAGAACAAGGGAAGGCAGGAAAAGAGCCATTGGTCTGAAACTGAAAGCACAGAAGGAAATGAGAGAGTTTTTCCTCAGTGTTTGTTTAATTGTTTTTCTTAATACTTGAATCGGTAATTAAAAATTGATGTTAATTGGCAATAAATTACATTAAGTGCTATTCCCCAAGCTGAAACTGCTTTGCCCACAGCAGGTCCTTATCCTGAAACGTTTACTTCTAATGGTGCTGCTGAGGAGAGGTTTCAGTGATGCACAGAGCAGACATGCAAGGAAGAGGAAGCTTCTTCAGAAATGATGTGGTTGAAGTTCTCAAAGGGTTGGAGGAACATGCCCTTGAAACTATTACAGTACATGGGGTAACCTTTGAGGAGGGCTGCCTGCTGCCAGGGTTATTTAGAGTTTTACATCTTTATTTAAACTACATTATCAAAATGAATGTAAAATAAACTACTAGAAAGCCTTGTCCTTTTCTGCACCGAGTACATTTCACAGGGGAAAAGGAATCCACTTATTATATGTCTGATGAATAAATGCAAAAATAAATCCTTATTATGAAGCTTTCTTATATAGATCTGTTCCAGATATTAAGCCACTATATCTTGCCTCTAAACTGCATTATTCCCCAATGCAAACTGAAATTTTCACGAGGTGGCATTTCCTACTACACATTTGAATTTATGTATATGCCTTGTATATAGTAAGGCACACTACTTTCAACATATATTAGTAAAAGCCTTTGATTTATTTTTCCTGGAACTAGGTCACATAAAGCATTCATTTTAGGATGAGGATATATATATACCTGCTTTTACTGGCATCTTTGGCTCTGAATGATAATATAGAGCTGTGTTAAAGAGATATTTGTCAAGCAAAATAATGGTTTATTGTTTTTCTCTGAAATAAATGTGATAATTACTCATGGTTTATATGAAGCCATCAGTAATACAGAGCTTCTCTGATATTGCTATCTACCCTGTAGGCACCCCTGTAAGTTCACCCTCAATGCCTGTTAATATTTTGGAAGTGGTTGATCATCCAGAGAAAAAATGAGTTATGGTGGTAAATGGCCTCCTGTGTCTCAGAGTTTAGAATTTTACCACTGCAGATAGCCACACTGGGTAACATCTTCTCTCCATCTCATCATTCCCCAGGTGAAAACTTCAGTTTTGCTGGAACTCATTATTCTTCAAGAAATTATCTCACTTTGCTGAAGAATAGAGCTTTATCTGCATGGAGTTGTTGGATAAATGTCAACGCTCAGTTTATACTCATTAATTCATGCACCTACAGAGACCTTTGTTTTAAAGAGCTCCACTTATGGTTCACCTTAAATCATGTACTTAAAAAGCACAAAACAACTATACCTCCAAACTTTATAAAATTGTCTAAAACACCACATTTTTTCTCAAATTCTCTAATAAAGTAGGCTTTTAATTTCCCCAAATAACTTTATAGCCCTTATATTAGTAATTTCTAGCTTGTGTTCATCTTTGAACATTAATATTCACAGTATTGCAAATTAAGCCAAGGCAGAAGAGCCCTGTTGCTGAAGGATTTCACCTGAACCTCATCAGAGGACCACGTTTGCCTTTTTCCTTGCCTGTGTTACAGGATTAGTAATTTTATGACCGATTAAATCAGCAAACGCAAATGTTCATAAATTTGCAACACTGAGGAAGTAATGGATTTTTAAGAGTCTAGATTTAATAAAGAGGTAATTCAGCTGTTCTGATTTTTTTTGGTCCTTAGGTGCCAGACACAGATGGGACTAGGTGCAGACAACACTGCTTACACTGATCATAACTGACTGGCTGACCTCTGTAAGTTAAAAATCTGGACCTTTGCTCTTTGAGTTACTGTGAGGCACAGAGAAAATAATGAGTGGAAGGTAGAGAAGGGGCAAGAGGGGGAATTCATAGGTTTACCCACACTGCATGCTCCAGAAGAGGCACTTCCTCAGAGAAATGCAAACTCAATCCCTTTCCTTAATTGACCCTTCAGCCATGAAATAACTAATTTCCAGTCTGTTTCTAGCTGTGTTTGGCTTCCTATCTTGCACTAAGGGGTGACGCCAGGGCTGTTCCTGAGGGCTGCCAACTTTTGCTGGACTGGCTGGTTTTGGGCTCTGCAGATGGGAGTGTGGCAGTGAGATGTGGTAGGTGTGAGTGGATAATGCAGTGAGGCAGGGCTCCTTTTAAATTGGGATGGAACTGAATAAATGAGAGGAGATACTGTTAAAACTGTGGCTTGTGACCTATTTTTCCTCTTGCATTTCACCAAGCAGAGGAGTCCCTGAGTCTTCTTCAAGCTTTAATGAGACCTTGCTTTCCACTAGTAGAACTCTAGGAGGAAAGAAATATCTCAGCGCATAAATGTGAGGAACCAAGCTTAACTAGACTGTGTGAATGTTGAACTCTTTTTGCTAGAAGGATTGATATTAAAGCTCTATTGGGCTGCAAGTCTATTCACACTGGGACAGAGAAGTCCAAAGAAATTTTTTTTATCTCAGAAGAGGCTGCAGTACCTTACAGGCATTAATCTCACAGGAATGTGTTTGGGGTCTGCCCTATGGATAGGCCTGGGTAGATAAGGATAGCTTGAAGGGTGTCTGTAAAGGAGGGGTGGAGCCTGGGTGTCCCATTGGCAAGGGCAGCTAAAACCTTTCCTGTTTGAAGACTCTCAGGATTGACCTCTTTCCATCAAGTGTTACAGTGCAGGCTGCTTCAGTGGCAGCAAGCAATGAACACAAATAAACATTTTTAAATGCTTTTTAATGCTTTTAAAAAGAAATTTACTGCCATTTAGGCATGTGATTTTTGGAGGGGGATTGGGAGAGAGAGAAGTTTGGAGACGATCATGTGTCATGGTTGCCTTGTAGATGACATATCAGATCTTGGAGCAGAGACTTCAGAACAAAAGACACAGGTTTTTCCTTGTGACCACAGAAGGTCTGATTCTTTTGGTTTCCTTGTTCTCTTCAGTGAAAGGCAAAAGTGAGACTGAACACACCAGCTAGGGAGCAACACAATCCAGAAGGAATGAGCCCCAGGTTCCCTTCCAGTGCTCACCAGTTCACAGGCAGGATCACTGATCTCAGATGTGCAGCTACAGAAGAGTGATACATAGGGAATGGGACTTTCCAGAAACTGGCTCAATGTGGCTTCTCTTAAAATTTAAAAGATTCCTTGTTTATTTTTTGTGTTATGTGCTCCTGCTGACATCACAACTGAGAAACAACCGCATGTTCTTTCCTTTTCCTTGCAAGGTCTGAGCTGGGAGAAGTAGATCCATCTAGTTTGGGTACCCAAGGGAAACTAAGAAAACAGACAGCCAGCTTGCTGAGCTGCTCTGTCTATGAACCTTTCCTTTGCAAGTGAACACAACATTTCTTATGAGGGAGGTATTATAGTTGGAGATGGATCAGATTAGTGAGGGGACTACAAGCTCTAAATACAAAATGCAGTGATTATAGGTGGGCAGCTCAGTACTGGCTGTATGTTTTGACAATGGATTTTCAAATTTTGCTTGGCTCAAATAAGAACTATAAAACTTTGCATTTTCTTTATGGCTTAGTTACTTTTCATGAAATAAGATATGTAAACTGACAACAGAAAAGTTTGAGGTTCTAGAAAGATTTAGGTGTAGTTTGATTTGAGTTCAAAATGATGATAGTTCTGGGAAAATGGTGCTGTTCTGGATTGAGATTTTTCCTAGTCACATTCAGTCCTATGAGACCATCAAAAATTTACTTTCATATTTCTTTCTGGATTACAATATATGACTTAAACAAGCTCTTGAGACCCATTGGAAAAGTGCTCATTATTAAAATCCATTAATATAATACATCCTTTTAAAAGGTCCTTAAGTTTGGAGCTTTGCCTGCAATCACGCTATTAAAATATCAACCTGGTGATTAATCCAAATGATACCAAGCAAATGATTATTTGTGTCTCTTCCTCTGATGCCCACACATTTTCCTATATTGCTCAAAATTAGAATATTTCTTTCTTCCTTCCCTTTGTAAAGGTAATTCCTTTGCCAGAGAATGTATTTCTCAATTATGAACAAACAACTAGCTCTAAATACATTTAAAAGTTACACACAACCACCCCCCCCACAAAAAAAAATGTATCTTTGGAAAAACTTTCCATATAAAAAAAGTACAAATCACAAGATTTTGAGGGGTGGCATAGGTCAAAGCAATTGCAGGTGAAATTCAAAGCATTGCAGAGGACTTTTGAAAGAAGTCAGGAGTTGTAACATAGAAGTAATCTTCTACCTATTCCTTTCCTGTCACATAATTGTGTTCCTTGAATCACATGCTGCTTGAATTGCTGTATATCCTCACATTGTTGTCTTCACTAGAATTTTAAAGCTTACATTTCATGGGCACTTAGTGCCCATGCTCTCTCCTCTGATATTTTTACCTAATTGTTATGGTGTCAGTTGTGCTGATCCCTTCAGAGGGCTGGTCTTAAAAGTGTGGGTACACACATTCAATATTTATACAGCTTTTATCAGGATAGTGAATTTATTCATTCACTTTCTCTATCAGTCTAGAAATGAAAGGAATATTATTACAGGAGCATTGGCTTTCCTCTTGTGTTGAGATTTTTCAAATGGAAAACAGAGTTACCTTTTAAAACATACCCTTGATAAGACATGAACTCCAGATCTGTGCCACTTGAATAATTTAGCCTGACACATAACAAATAGAGCAGCTGAAGTTCTCCATGGAAGCAGTTTACTTGAGGAAGAGGACACAAATCAAACTAGTTGCATATTTAAGTGTGACTGCAGCAGTGTGTAAGCCTCACCACACTATCATGTTAACTTTTGATAGCCATTAAAGGAAGATGACATATTTTCTTTCAGCTTTGGTCATTTAGAAGGTATATAGAAGATTTCCTTCCCTGTGCAAGCCCACATTATGCAGTCTTGGTTTTTTTTGAATCCAATCTGTCTATGTCAGGAGCACAGCAGTAAGTCTGCTTCTCTGTATGAGGGAAATTGTTTTCTACTAACTGATGACCTCAGCATAGCAGTTTCTTTTCCAGCACATCAAAGCTCACAGTCAGACTTGCTGCAGCAAGTGCACTTTTGAGTGGCTTTATGACATATAAAGACCCTCTTTGGCATTCATACTGTGCTTTTCTATTGTTTACAAGCTAGCAGTGAATTATTTATGGAAGTTGCTGCAGATCCGAGTCTCCTTTTGCCCAAAAGCTGTATTTTATCTTATGGTGAGATTTTATGTGAAAGCTATTTTGGGGGTTTATGTCCTTTTTACATTTATTTGACAGGTTTTATGGTACCAATCCCTTGATTCAATTTTTTGTTACTGATAAAATAATTCTCTGAAAACGATTATTAAAAGCAGCATAGCTTTAACTCAGCTGATGATATTTTTCTTTGCTTTTCTGCTTTTGAGTGATTTCAGATGTGATCATACTGAACAAACACATGAATATTCTCAGCAAAGGAGCAGCTATTTTGTTTCTTCAGATAAACTTGAGATCTTGAATTCCTTTATAGTCTCTGGTGAAAAATGGCCATTGAAATTAATCTGACTCCAAGATACTCTGTTCTCAGCAGCACTGGAATGTTCATAGTGAAATAATGAAAAATATGACATGATCACATGATTATGATCATGGCTGTTTGGAACAAACCTTTTTTGGGGTTGGCATAGCTTTTCAGCTTATAGATGTAAAATTTTGTGTGGGAGGTGTTTGGAATATATATAACATGGGATTTTCAGAAGTGAGTAGGACCATTAAAAATCTGTTCAATTTCTTTATAAGAGAGCTGGATTGGCACTGAATGCTTTAAGATATATTATTTTTAGCAAGAGCTGTTCCTCTTCAGGGATAAGTATTTATGTTGCTTGCTTCTCATTTCTCTTCTTTGAGGAAATATGTGATTTTTGAAATGCATCGTGGCTGCCAAATTTTAATCTGAAGGACTCAGCTGAGTTGCCTAAACACTGGCATTTAGCTTTATCTGAGATGCCAGAGGGCATCCCTGACATCTGAACAGGGCTGACAGATGATTCAAGGAAGGAGGGAACTAGATGTACTGCTGGTTGAGCAGCTGAAGGCCGGCCAGAACACCCTAGAACATCTCAAATGGCATTAGCAGTCTGTGCTCAGGATGTGAATCATGCCTTAATTTCCTTTGTGGTTTCCTTCAGCTGTCCCGGTACAGTACTGAGGGAAAAGGAATTGGAATCAGCTTTGCTAATTGTTTTTGCTGTAACAGAGGCTGAGTGGAGACACTTCCCATTCATTGTCACAGTAGTTGCAGTTTCCTGTTTGACTGATGTCTTGTATTTACATGTAGCTTTGAGGATCTCCATATGCAGGAACCTGTTTTATGGAAAGGCATTGGCACAGATCTTGGCAGCAATACAGATATCCCAAAGCCAGAACCTGCTCAGCTGTGCAGCACTGCATGTACATTTGCCTCCAGAGGTAGAGAGCCCACTCCTGCTTGTTTATTCCTTTTCTACTCACATAGCCCAGCAAATAGAACTTGGTCTTTATCTCAGAAGCTGGGAGCCTGGCATTTTATAAAGACCTAGTGCCTACTTGACTGACATTTTAAAATTTGCTTCTAAATCAAGGCCTCCCCACTCAGTCAACCACCCACAGAATGACATTTCAGAAATAAAAGTGTAACATCTCTGCAGATATGTCCCTGGTTACTGAAGCATCTCTCAGTCTCCAAGATAATTACAGCTTTACCTGTGAGCTATGGTTCTATATGTGAAGCAGGACCTTGTCTCTCAAAATACCAAAGGCTTTGGAACCTCGAAAAAGCAGATAAATTTTGGTCAGTGACTGTAAGACCTATTTTCTGCTTGAGTTAGGAGTCAATGTAGATATATGATGGGGCTAAAACCAGTAAGGGATAAGGATTACTGGCCCTCAAGGGGAGTTTTCATGCTTGCTTATACCAAAGTTCTGCATACAGAGCTTCCATCACATTCAGCTATAGCTCTATGTGAGGCAAATGTTGATGCAGTCAAATATTGCAACCAAAATTAAGAAATGACCAACCAGTAAAAAAAAGCTCAAAGTGAAGAGAAAAATGCTGGGGAGCTAATTATTTCAAAGGAATTTTCAAATTCCAAAATAGTTTAAGAATTTCCTTAGGAAAGCTATTTATTCTTTCCGTAATGGGAAAAATTATTCTTAATTTCAGCCAGTATTTTTCCTATCAGTACTACTACTATTACTATATATTACCACAACTGCTACAACAGCATACTCACTAGAAATATACCTGGTTTAACTCACTTGATTTTGTATTTTTTTCTTAAACACAGACGGGCACAGTCAGGCTATTGTCTTGGAAAATCCCTGTAAGTTTTATCAGTAAAAAGTAGCCCTGTGTCCTTCTCTGGAAAGCTGATTGTTTTGTTCAAACCATGGTCTATTGCTTTCCCCTTCCAGATTTCCACTGAAGAGCAGTGATGTTTTATTCTTAGTTCTTTAAATTCAGCAGACAATCTTCTCACATCTGGTCAATTACCTGTGTCCTACTTGCCCTTTCTGTCTAATCCCTCTCTTATATACAAGTCCTTTATGATGTGACAGTTGAACATTAAAAACAATGTGAGGTTAGATCAGAGGCAAGCTGAAAGTAACCCCTGTCTGAATGACAGATGCCTGTGCTGTACTTACATTTTGCTTCTCCAGTGCAAATGCCCATGAAGATAATCTTTCATATATGACTTTACAGAAATTTAATTTAGAATGAAATTTGCTAAGAGACCTTTTACAAATTAAAAACAATGAAAAAATGAATTCTGCATAAATGAGTTTGGTATTTATTGGTAATGTTTGTTTAAAGCTATAAGATCTTTTGAAATTCTTGTTAGAAATGACTGAACAAACCCTGGATTTGATGCTTGGGCAGTGAAGTAAAAATAAAGCACCTTAAACGCTTTGCACTGATGGATGACACCTCTGTGTTCTGTTTATGAGTGACTTCAGTGCTATAATTTTGTGACATTTCAACGTGGGACATTTTTTAACCCCATCTAGAGATAAGTTAATTTCTCTTTTTTCCAGTCTTTGCTTTCTCCTGTACCTCAGCCATTCATACTCATGGTAAAAGCAACAAAGACTATTCTAACATTTTAGTTATGACCAAAATGTGCTTGCAGTGCGCAGAACAGAAGTGACCAAGAACATGTGTCCATGGAATAAATATTTCTGAATAACTATAAGTTTTTTCTGGGGGCCATGGGATAGACTTAGCCAGTGTCCTGGTTCTGGCCAGGACAGGGTTAATTTTTGCAGAAGTGGGAGGGGCACGGCCAAGACATGGAGATTATTTTTTACCACCTCACTCATTGCCTGTGTCAGGGGGAAAGGAGTCTCTTCTGGGGAGAGATTATGTCTCATATGTACCATAAATATGTCTCATATTTATATATATTTACATTGTATTTACTCAGGAAATGTGCTCCTGTGCCTAAGTCGCAGATCTCCAGAGATTTATCTTATTCTTCTCTTTACTATTTGTTTAATCATCAATGATTTAAAAAGATTTGTCCAAATTGTGGTCTGAGGATGATTAGTGGATTGCAAAACTGTGGAAATTGTTTTCTGGGTTTATTAAATGGGGTTTTCAATAACAGTTAGAATTTGAAGCATAAAGGGTGCATGACTATCTACAAAAAATGAAGAGAGCAAACAATGGCCCACTCCTTATTACCACATTGGAGTGTGATATATTCTGTCATTAGTGCAGATGGGGTGAATGAAGACTGCAGGTACTGATTCCCAATCCCAACTAATTTTCATTCTGGCTATTCCAATTTGCTTGGCTTGCTCATTCTCTCAAAAGCAGCAGTTTTTCAGGCACACTGCATAATATTCAAGACTAATCTAGCATAGCATTAACTGAAAATGTTAAAAATATATTTTAATTTTTTGCCAACACTAAGTATAAACGTTATGATAAATGAAGAAAGGATATTTTTATCTGTGTTTTCAGAGCTCTCAGAGAACAGAGGAAATCTCTACATTCACACTACAGTCCCCAACCCACTGCCATTTCCATGCCCTTAACATGATATTTATTCATTGCAAATTAAAGTCTTATCACTTCTGCTTTCAATTCCTCTGTAATAGCGGAAGCAGCAATCTAAATAGGCTGCTAGATTCCAATGACATATTCATTAGGACTGAATTATTGGTTTAGCACATCCTGAAAATAGGGACTGCTTGGTACATTTGTGCAGATGTCACTTTGCTGTGGGCACAAACCAGGAAAGGAATGACTACAAAACAAACTGCTCCAGTTCTGTGCACACCAGTTGTTTTGGTAACCATACCCTTCTTTCCTCCTCCAAATAGTATTCCTCTGACTGGGTTTGCCTGGCACAGCAAAGGCATAACTTTATATTTGGAAGTCAAACCAGGAGAAAGAAAGGGATTCAAAACTGTTGAGTGGAATGTTCTCTGAGCATAAGACACATCAGAGAATAAAACTCACTTTCTGCAATATAACTGCTGTTTTAAAATGGTAAAGAACCACATAAGTTCACATCGCACCATATGGTGTTGAGTTAAATCTGCTTCATAGTTTTGAATCAAGAACATATGCACCCAATGAAGTGGCAGTTGTTATAGAAAATATGACTGTTTTGTTAGTAAATAACATTGGAAAGCTACAAACAGTCCCTAATTTTTTTCTTCTGCAGTAGATTATTATGCAGAACAGCTACTACCAGGAATGAGCATTTAAAATCTATTGACTCCTAATCACTTTAGAGAGTGAAGGAGCTGGCTCGGTGTGCATGAGAGTCTGCACAAACTTGCTTGTCAGAGGAGATCACATAAATACATTTGTTATACTGCAGGTGGCATTTTAATGTTTCAGTGCCACCTTTTTGAATGAGGAGTGATCAGGCTGTCAGTCAGAGTGGAGCAAGAGAAACAGCCCCTTTTTTGTCAGATGCATTTTCCCATTTCATCCCATATATCTCCCATGTGTAAATCAAGACATGAGTCGTGCTAAGTGCAGGCTAAGCCAGGCTACTCAGCCTTTCATGTTCACTTATTCCATTGGGACAAAACTGGAGCTGTTTTAGCTCAGTGCTCTGAACCTGGTGCACAGGTGTTGGTGGTCTGCACTGGGTGGTGGTGAACCACTGTGCCCCTGGCACCTGGCAAACTGGTGACTCTGTACACTGACAGTACTTGGTGACAGCTCTGTGGGGGAGTGGGAGAGGGACAGAGACCTGTAGAGGAAAAGACATAGAAAGAGATTTCTGAGGATATAGCAAGGACTCAGACAAGTCTCTGCCTTCTTGTTAACTGGCTTTTACTGTGTCTAGTCCCAGTCTGAGTTTGGGAGCAGTAAGAGGATATTTTGGATCCCTGCCATGATTCACATAAGGAACTGTCCACACTCAAATACTTCACTGGCTTCAGTGCTAGACCTGTCTAAAATAGCAACTGCAGTTTCTGAAGAGCAGCATGTCTGTGTGCTGTCAGGGATGTGATAAAGGTTTAGGGAGAAAATCAGTTTGGGGAGCCCAAAAAGCACCCTGCCCAGCTGCTGCCAGGCTCAGCCGAGGAGGCATCAGCCCACCTTAGGCTCACTTGCACAAACCCAGAGGAGCACAGGGGCACAATGGCAGGGAGGAGTGCACCTGAACTGAGGATTCCTTAGGAACCACCACCTGTCTGGGCCTCTCCCAGGGCTGCCCCAGCAAAGCTCAACCCCAGTGTCCAGGTGTGAAGTCTGTTACCATGGAGGCAGCACTCTGAATCACCTTGTGGACTGAGAGGGCTTCTGCCTAGGGACAAACCCCTTGTGTGATGCAGGGGAAAGGCAATTTGGCATCTCGCAAGATTTGGGGGGAGGAATCAAAGGTGGAAAAAGGGAAATGTTTAGATGATTCAGGGAGGAACAAGAATGGGAAATTTGAGGGGTATGCAGCACAAAAAGGCTTGTTGTATGTAAATTGTGGGCTGGTCAGCCTGGTCAGTAGTCTGTCCTGTCTTATTAAATTCCTTTCTAACTGTTTCCTGGGCCAGTGACCCTTTGTTCTGTGTATATACATGGGTGCATGCATGTGTGCATGCATGGATGTGTGAGTGCAGTGGCTGCAGTCACGCCATGGGCTGGAGCAGCTCTGTGTCCCTGGTGCCCTGGCTGTGTGAGTGGGCAGTGCCATCAATAGTGAAGAGCAAGCTGGTGAGCAGGGGGAGAGGCCTGGGAGCAAGGGGGTCTCTAAGGGCCAATATGAGTGCAAGAGTGCCTGTTTAGCTCTAAAAGCTGAGGCTTAGGGCACAGGAAGATGGCTACTGGGACCTGGGAAGTGCCAGCTCTGTGTGTGCGTGTGTGTTTGTATGTGTGCATGGTGATTTGCACTGGGAATTGGAGTGGGATCACAGCTTTGGGGTTTCATATGTCCAGGGTCCAGTAGCTGAGGAAGCTGAGATGAAGGGATAGCTACTTGGCAGACTGTCAAAGAGCAGTAACTGACACACAGAAACACACAGGTATATATGTACATATTTATGTGTATATAACTGTGCATGTAGGTATGTGTGTGGTGTGTGTGTGTTCAAGTGTGTGCATGTCCCTGCTGGGAATACATCCTTAGCTTCACTTTAAATTGAGCCATGGGACATGGAGCAGCCTTACCTCTGTCAGGGTTCTGAATGCAACATGACATATAACAAATTCATTCTGTATTATGTTTATTCAACCGTTTATTTTGTTTCCTCACTCATCAGTCCTGTTAAAAGCCCAGTGTTAAAAGGACAGCTTTCAAGAGCAGCAAATGTCTTACAGTAATGCTAGTGCTTTATTTTAGTAACACATATCTCTTTCTGAACCCATGCCATTAGAAGCAATTATTTAAAGCCCATCCTGCTGGAGCACATGGATGCTGGGATAGACCCATGTGGTACCAAGAAAATGAAACTTTTTCTTATCTCACGAGCCACTGACCAGAAACTGACCAGAGTGCATGGAAATAAGCTCATGACAGCTGTGAATCTCCATAACTTTTGCTCAGCTCTCCATGGGGAGGAATGACTGCCTTTTCTCAATTAATCCTGACACCAGAAAGATTGGACATGTGACAGCTGCATTGCCAAATATCTTGATCACAGTGCTTAATCTTTCCTTGACAGACTTCACAACCAATGAAACATAACTCCTATCTTTAAGCCTGACAAGATCCTGGAGAGCTCAAACTAATTGGTATTGTTGAAGTCTAAAACCTTTGAAAAAGTATTTACAGGTTATAGTGGCATATATCTAAGTCCAAAATTCTTTAACACCTCTAGGACACTGTGTTATTCTGTTCTCTGCTGAGGGCAGTTGCTTTACTGCTGCTTTTGCTGACCTCCCTTTCTCTCATTTTTGCAGTGCTTGCTCAGGTCGTGCTTTTATAATTCCCCTCCTGTACTGTAGCATGACTGTGTTTGAATTTACAAGATGATATTTGGTGAGTAGCTGATCTCTAACTAACTGGGGTGCTCATCCTAGTCAGCATTTTAGCTTTTAGATGAATAAAGCATGAATTTGCCTTCAAGGTTCTGTGAAATTGTGACTGCAATATTTAAGAAAACATCTTCGGCTTTTTCACGCTCTTGCCTCCTTTTGCCCAAAAGAGGGCACTCTATACCTGACTTTATTTCAATTCTTTTTACTCTTTTTTTTTTTTCTTCCTTACATTCGTTCAATCATTACTTGCAGAAAAGATAGTGCCACTTTTTATTTACAGTTCAAAATATGTGGCTCTCCCTTGTTCATCTCTAATGAGTATCATTCAAAAAGTAGGGAAAAGAAAAACATTCACTGTAAATGATTAAGTATTCCTTTATTCCTTTTTGGTTACTTATTCCTTTATTTATTTCTTTTCAGTTTCCCATAAGTAAAAAACAGGAATTGGCTCACAATCATACCTACAGTGCTAACCAGGAAGCAATTTCATTTGGGAAGCTGAATTTGGGCTTTCCCAAGGTGGAAGCATAAAATAATCCAGTCCTATGCTTTTGTCTGGCACCATGTTGGGCTTCCCTCTCTTGATCTTAGTGCTTCTTGGGACAAATATATCACAGAATCATGGAATTAGAGTAGAAAGCTGGAAAATACCAGCTTGGATCCTCTGGTCCAACATTTCTCAGCAAAAGAATGCTCTAGAAAGATGGGCAGGCGTGCTATCTAGCTGAATTTTAAAAGAATCCAGTGTTGGGGAATCCTCCATTTCTTGGGGAGATTATTCCAATGGCTGACTGTTTTCACTGGGAAAATTTTTCTTTTGTCCCATAGAAATCACCCCAGGAGTGACTGGTACCCATTACCCTTTGCCTTTTCCCTGGGATTCTGTGTAAAGGAAGTTTCCAGCTTTGTGTCCACCCTGTGAGTATGAGAGCATGGTGACAAGGTTTCCCCTAGGCCTTCTTTTCTCAGGGCTGGGCAAACCCAGGTCTCTCAGCCCCTCCTCATACAAAATTGCCTGTCCTTTGGTTGTCTTTGTGGCCTTTCTCTGGACTCTCTGCTGTGTCCACATCTTTTTGTGTAGCAGGGACCAAAATGGAACATGACATTAAGGCAGTGATCTGATCATTAGGGTGGGATAAGGATTTCTTTGCCTCTGCTGGTGATGACATTTTATATTAGGGTTTTAACTCTATCTACCCCTCATTCTCTCTCTGTCTTTCTAACAAAACATCTGTATCTGCCACATTATCTGTATCAATATTCATATCAATATATTTTTTTCTTTGATTCAGTTTGAAGTATTGCAGACTGAACTCTTAGAAAATCAATTAAAGTAAAAGAAAGAAGACAACTATTTTTATACACAAAAAAATGAAAGTTCTTTTTACTTTTTGCTTAAAAAATATCAGACCAAATGTTTAACTCCACATATTTTATCTGCTGACTTTGCTGCTTCTGAGCACCAATGCTGTCTTAATAGCTACTATTGCTCAGTTCTCAGGGTCAGGTTTAACCCCACCTCTATGTCTCTTCAAGCCTTCTTGATTTCCATTTAATTGTATGTATTTTAAGTCAGCTCTCAACAGGTCTTCCTCTTTTTCCATTTGATATTCTGGTAGTTCAATCTCTCCTATGACCAATGCAGGTGAAGCAAACCCACTTCACATCTTCATGTAAAAACTTTTGACTTCAGAAATGATATTTGTCAGTAAGAGACTCACACATATTTACATATGGAGTTATATTTATATGCACTTTTAAAGACTATTTCAAGAGCTGTAAAAAATATTTTTAGAACTGTGGACTCCTATCTCTGGCTGGTCAGCTACCTTTAAAAATTGACTGCTGATGCTTCAGGTAAAGAATCTTTACTTGGGTCTCAGTTGAAGCACTTGAGGCTCGGCAATCTCTTCAAGGAATCTTTGTTTATACCAAAAGGATGTTGCTTCCTCAGCCCAACATCATTTCAGCTAAATGGAATATGATGCAAATTCATCACACAGCATTACCACTCATATGCAGAGATTCTGCCTTTGTCTGTGGTCATAGGCCTCTCCAGATTCCCTCGTGGAATTCCAGTGTTGGGACAAGAGTTCATTTTTAATCTAAACTTTCTATCCCCAGTTTATACATCCAGAGGGTGGTTGGGCACTGGAACAGGCTCCCCAGGAAAGTGGTCACAGCACCACGCCTGACAGAGCTCAAGAAGTGTTTGGACAATGCTCTTGGGCACACGGAGTGACCATCTTGGGGATGGTCTTGTCCATGGCTTGGATTTGGACTTAACAATCCTGATGGGTCCTTTTCAACTCAGTTTATTCTGTGACTCTGTGATCATATTTACCTGAATACTCCTGAAACAAAGTACCTTATACTAGGAAAAGTTTAGAAACTGATTGAGTTGAGGTATTTTATGTGCATGTGCATACGCACGCACACACACACACACACACACACATATATACACAGAGATAAACACAAATGCATATATATATGTGTATTTGTACATATATACATATCTCCCTAGAAAGAAAAATAATCCCAGAAATTGTTCAAGTTTGATGGCTTTTTCTTCATGAAAGGACATTTTCTATGAGAATAAGTGCTTATTAGATAAGAAAGTAATAATTTAAATGAAAACAAGGACCACATAAAATCTGCTCCATGGTGCAGCATAGGATTTTGAAATTCTTTATGATGAGCAAAGCTTTATAAAGCATGGAGAAAATGAGTAAGTGATCAAACGAGGTAGTTTTCTCCATTTAAAAAAGTTTTGATAAATAGTGAATTTGTTACATTCAAATACAGGATACCAAAAATGTGAATGGAAATATATTCTTGGAAAAGTTAAAGATAAGAAAAGATGTATCAGTGAAAGTGCCATCAGTTCAAATAAACACTGTCATTTGATTCTAAAAAATACACTGGTTTATATCCATTTAAATATATAAATGGTCTTTCATGTAGATGCAGGAAAAAGAGACAGAACAAAACAGATGAAGAAATCAAGTTGGCACAGCGGTGTGTAACATTCAGAAGGCCTGGTGTTACAGTATTTAATTACAAAAAATAAAAAGGAATAAGTCCAAATCTCCTCTACAGAAGTTTTCAGAAGTTAAAAAGGGATTGTATCAGGCTTTTTGTGATATAGAATACTAAATTTGTTCACCTTGGAGAATGATTCAAACCATAAGAATGAGGCTTCAGTAGGGCACATTTTGCTCAAAATTAGTCCCATGATAAGTGTGACTGGTTTTCTGAAATGGAACCCTGTAGGAAAATCAGCTAGAATTACAACCTGTTAGTAATATTAACCCTGTGGGATATAGTATTGGGAAAAGTGGTTTTAATAAATAATACATTTTTGTTCAAGGGACATAACCCTGAAGATAAATGTTCTGAAACAGGGTATTGTGCATGTGAAAATCTTGGAAACCGGGATACTGCTGGAATAATGCAAAAAAATTTCATTAACTTTTGATCCAGCTGTCTTTTCCTGCTCTTAACACTGCTTATGGTTTAATACCATCTTACTACCACTGCTATTAGAAAAAGTTGCCTTACTCTAGATTTGCCATTGCATGCAGCGTTCAAACATAGTCCTCTCACAAGTTTTCAGTTAAAATATAATAAACAGAAATAGATGTGCCTCTATTTTGTTCAATCTAATTATATATTGTGACTAAATGTGTAAGAAACAAGAAATCAGGAATACTGTATATTATTTTCACTGTGGGTGGTCAAAACATTGTTTAGTGGTTCTATAATTATGATGTATTAGGAAAATTCTCATTCAAACTAGCAACATCCACCTGAATGGTTAGACTAGTTAGAGTACACTGAGTTATAATAGAAACCATAAAAGAGAACAGTTTAAAACATGCTAGCAGACTTTTCATTGATAATGTATTCAACTAAGTTTGTTGTTAAAAACCCACAGGTGTAAAGCACATTAAAGTGTAATTGCTCTGACAGTTCAAGGCAATTGTTACATATTAAGGCATATTTTTACTATTTACTTTTAAGATATTTATGCACCTGAGAAACCACATCTAAAACATCATAAAAGAGGAAATGGTAAAAAGGAGCCATAAACCCAAATGACAAAGAGAATAAGAGTTATGAGCACAGTTGGTGAGAACTGTAGTAAGTGTATAAATGGACAATGAACTGCTGAATGTTCTCACAGACACATTTTCTACCATAGAAAGAAATCAAAATGTCCTTACCCACAGACTGCTGAACACTACTGAGCTTTCACTAATCTCCTGGAACATTAATCACTTGCAAACTTTAAATTGTTAATGTGAATAGAAATGAAAGAAATAATCTCTTTCTCACAACACAGTTTATTTATTTTTCTCAGAAATGATTCATCAGTCTGCAATTGTTTATCTAGTTCTTAAGAAACATTCACTCAACCTTAATGACATCTCCATCTCCAATTTGAGTCAAATGAATTAGAAACTGCAAAAAAACAACTGGACTGTGAAGCTAGCAAGCTACTACTATACAATTACAGGGGGAAAACATCCCCCTGCTTGTACCCTCAAAGAGAGAAGTAAAGACTTCAGAAAGCCTATTAGGGACTAGATTGTGGTTATTGATTTTACATAGAAAGCAATCAAATTCACTGGTAAATCCCCTTCAGAGATAATTCTGTTTGAAGAGCAGACAAGTCTAATTGTTAAAATACACTTCTCTTGTCTCCCTTTAGCATGTAGCACAACCACATCAGCTGCTTAATTAATGAAGGCTGGCTTAGAGCAAAGTCCAAGCAATGCAGAGACTTTGGTTTTGGTGTGGATCACAAACAGATTCAGAGAAAAACCACATACAGTACCATGATCATTCACAAACTTGCTGAAAGATTTCAGACAGCTAGACTGGGATTTACACATTTAAAACACACAGAAGTTCCTAGAGAAACTTGTCTTTTCTGTCTTCCCTTCAGGCATAGAGAGGTTCTCTTGAAAACCTTGTGGTTGGCAATCATGGGTAGCCAATGCACATGCAGAAATCCCCATGCTGGGGAAGAGCATTCCTGACCTATGGAATTCTTTTGCCATTGAATCTCAGAAGGTGGAATGGTGTAAATGGACATTTTTCCTTCTGAGGACAAGTGAACTGGAGTGCAATTCTGACAAAATACATGCACATGTCCTGAAGACTCAGTTGAGGAGCAGTGGGAGTAAAACCAGCTCTCCATCTAGCAGCTGGAATTGGGCCTTCTTTGCATAAACTGAAAATGAGAGAAGAAAAAGTTAAAGGAGGCTGTGTGTTGCTCAGAGGAAAGGCACCCAAGTGTGGTGCCACCGAACAGGCTGTCCTTGACTATTTCCCACAGCTGGCGTCACAAAAAAGCCTACACACTCCAGGCAGCAAACTGAAAATCCCAGTCCTCATCACTTCTTGGTATAAGTGAGACCCACTCTTACTCCTGGCCATGACTTGCCCCAGCCATGACTCACCTCACTGGGAATTCATGTCTTCTGTGCATCTGTTAGTGGGTTACCTCTCCTCGTACTTCTGCAGCTGACAACATCTAAAACCCATGTCTTAAAGCTGGCTGGCTGAATACCAGTTTCTGTAGCCTGTCACTTTCTCACAATTCACAACAATATTTGCAGTTCTGAAGATTCAAGGGTACACTGGACAAATTGCAAATATAATTTAAGTCTAAACATTTTCTGCTAGCCCTGCTCTCTAATGATGCCAGTTAGTTTTCTGTTCAGTGCCCTTTAGTATAGCCATACACCAAGTGCTTCCTTGTATGAAGCACTGAAATGAAAAAATCCATCTTCTAATATCAGCAACAGAGACATGACCAATATAGGAGGAAATGAAGTATTGTTTCTGGAGCACAGCAATTTTTGAAAACTGTTCTTGGCCTGCTGATTACCAATTGCTTGCTGACTTCAGAAGTGCTGCAGCAAACTTGTACATCATATTGGGAAGCTTTTTTCGTCTTTAAAAAAAATCTTCTTGATTTTACTTTGACATTTATTGTGAAGCAGAATCTCATTGATCTGCTCATGACTTGCATCAGTTTATTCATTGGCTCATTATGCAACTGGTTTTGGAGATGCAACTTTATCTTTGTCAGAGGAAAAGGGGACTTGTTTGAATTGATCCAAATGGTAGTAAAAAGCAAGACAGGAAAATAAGATTTCTTTTGTTTTATTAGAAAAGTGTAATGTTCCCTTACTGATAATAAAAATTTAATGAAAAGCAATTAGCAAAAGAAATAATTTTCAAGAAAGGAAGTAATGTTCTATTAAGTCATACTTGATAGCTCAACAGAACTGTGTTTTATTTTCAGTATTAAACTCTTTGACAAAGAAATTACAGAAGTTCTGCCAGGCATAATGTGATTTATTCACCATGAACATGCAATACTTACTGGTAGTATCTTTTCTGTGACAAGACTAAAATTAAACTCAGGACTTTCAGCAGATAAAAATACCAAAGCACTATGAGCCATGAAGATCTCTGTTGGATCTTAAGTCTGATGGTGATTAACATCCTGTGATGGAAGTCATGCTTTATTTCAAGGTTTCATTTGTAAGTGTTGTACAAATTAATAATAAATAGACCTTTCAATTAGTGGTTTATCAGTTTCTAATGCCTTCTGGGCTGATAGACTGTCTATAATCATGTTTTATAGGCCTCTATTGATGTGCAGTCACTATCCATGAAATACTACTGTCTGAAATAAGGAAATAATACCTATTAATCCCATATTGCCCATTGAGAGTACATCCAATACAGACATTTGGGGTGATGAGATAATTCCTTCTGCACTGTGCTCTCCTTCAGCAAAATGCCTTTGCTAAGTCTGGCAGCACTGTTTCCCTAATTCTCCTGTTGCAGGCACCCTCAATGCAGTGGTAATCCCTTCTCATTTCAGGAAGTTTGTGAAGGAATGAAATAACAAATTGGTGTCTGTCTAATTGAGGGGGTTTATGTATGTAATTGTGATATTAACTCTCTTAGCAACCAAAAAAGCACTCCCAAATCTCTATATGCTTTATCACTCCCCTTAGCAATAAAGATTGAGTGGAGTACTAGGAGGGTGAATGTCTTTAATTTGGCTCACCCATTGCCAAGAGTTTTTAAAATTAAGCTCTATGATCAGAGGAATGAAGGAATATTGCCTTCTCTGTTGCAGATTTCCATGGTTTGAGTGGTGCAAGTTTGGAGGGAAGATTTTACTTATAAACAGCTGATGTCATCCAGGCTGGTCCACTGAAGCTTTTATACATGGACAGATAAAATAAAATATAAGCAACTATCCTTCTGTGATTCCAGAATGGGTTTTAGTTATGAAGCAGTAAATCACTTAGTGTTTATGTGATTTTAAGTATCTTTATTTTCTCAGAAATTCTGAGCATAGTCTTACCCTACTTCCAAAGTTTTAATTCCACTCTTGCTTGGGAAATATTTCAAGTGTTATTTGGATTTGCTAATTCTATGTTTAATGTCTTGGAGAAGGAAAGAAGAATATTAAATGTTAGCTGGCATGAAATATAACAGTAATTTACCTTGTGTTACTTTGTAGAGATAGGTTAGGAAAACAGGTACTCGTTGGAAAGGTCAGAGAGAGCTGGGAAAGAAGTGCCCAGTCTGGCAGAAGAGCAGTGGCAGTGCTGGGAAGGCAGGAGCATCTCCCTGGGTGTGGTGATATGGAAGGGATGCAGGTGATGCAGATGCTCCTGAGAGCTGGGGTGAGGAGGAAGCCGTGGTGCAGCCGTTCCACCTGTGCCACAGCCACCGTGTGCTCCTGCTCAGCCAGAGGGAGCCAATGACCGCCGGATGGGAGACGCACGGTGCAGCTGCAGAGAGCAAATTTTCCATGTCTTTCAATGTGCTACAGCAGGCATCTGCTCCTGGTATCCGAGGAAGTGTTAATTACTATCCTCTGTCTTCACTTAAAGGCCTGCAAAAGGGAGTGAGGAGTTCCTGGCTGTGGTCTGAGAAGGAAGCAATAGACTCTGATGGGAGTTGGTGAGTGCCAGGGAGTGCTGTGGGCCTTGACAGCCTTAAGGAGGATTCTGCTTTTCACCAATAGCGGCTGCTTCCATCACTTGGCTCTTCTACTGATTAGAAAAACTGGAGCCAAAGTTCCCAGGATAACCCACATTTTCTTAGGTCTTCTTGGATATATTGCCTCATTTTAAAGTGTCCTGGTGGGTGAGGGAATGCCTTATCTAATGGAGTGGGACTGTCAGTAAATAAAAATCTAAATTAAATGAAGATCCATGACAGGAAAGGTGAAATGAGAGCTTCTCTAATTGCAAAATAATTTCATTTTGCCACACTAATTATTGAAGTATGAGCTTCATGTAATTATACATGACTGGAAACAGCTCCAGCTAACGCTCACTACGTTTGCCCAATTAAATTTTACAGCATTGTGTTTGAATACAGCCAGTTACACTCATTAATAAAACTGTAGGTGACAATAGACACGAAGGACTTCTGACAGGAAGTGTAGCATTTACTCTTTATTTTTCTCTTTTTTTTTGGTGCTGTGGCCTGCACTTGTCTGCAGAGGAAGGACTGTACAGCACAGTTCTGTACAAGACTCGCACCCTCATATACACACAACCCTCGTGTGTGCTGTCCATTGGGATGGCCTGGCTGTCAGACAACTTTGCTTAAGTTTGTAACAGAAAACAGAACAGGACAGAGACTTTTGGAAAAAACAAACTCCAAGAAAAACCATGAACCTGTAAGACAGAACAAAATAGTAAGCAGAATGACCTGAGAAAATCTCCTGAGACTGAATGATTCCTAAATTCTTTTCTCTTCTTTCTCTGAGCCTCCATCACTTTTCCACTGATTTGAGAGTTCTGTAATAACTCCTTTCTACTTCTGAAACTTTTTCAAATTAATTTGACGCTAACCTGTTTTTACATTATCCTATTTTTCTTCAGTATTTATCCATTCTCTCAGGTCATTTATGTCTGTTTCTGGCTTTTATCCCAGTCCTCTTGGATAGTTTCAATGCAATTTTTTGGTGTGTTTTATCTTTCTGTCCCCTCTGTCACTGGACTCATCCCATGGTCTCAAAAGTGTCAGTGGCGTCCTCACAAGTCTTTTGGTAGATATGCACACACAGAGCCACACAGACAAAAGTTACAAAAAAAGGGAAAAGTCTGTTACTCTTTTAGCCTTGTTCTTTCCTTCTCTTTTCAGAGTTATGAACTCCTTTCCCCCCCCCCCCCCACCTTTCTCTTTTAATATAGTTCTTTTTGATACTTAGCAAGAAAGTTACTTTCTTGACCTTCATTCTTTATCATTGAGGCTGACTACATAGCATACATGGCCCTCAAAAATACAGTGTTAAATATTAAAGTGATTAAAATGATTTTTCAAAGAGAAAGTCTGCATTGCACATTTCTTTAGCCCTCAGACCAACGACCCATGTATGCCTGATATTCACTTAATTAGCTACAAACTCAGTGAAAGAAATTAATATATTCTGATTTTGTGAATTCTTTGGATTTTTAAAAAAATTTCTATGATGTGAAATATTCATATTAACCAATTTTCACAGGTTTTAATCACCAACATGTATTTACACAATTTGCCATCCATTTGACATTACTTGAAGAACCTGTAACTATGGGAAATTTTGTCTTGGAAAAGGAGCTGGAGGTGGCTAAGTTTATAAGAGGTATAATAAAAGCAATATTTTCTGTATCATCTTGTTCTTTCAGTGAGATCTGTGCCTACTGTACTGACCCTGCACCTCTTCAACCACACACATCTTAGGTGGTGATTAGAGGCTAAGGTTGTGTCAGAGACTGTAATCATGATCCTTCAGTATTACAGCAAAAAGCTTAAGGCTAGAGAGAACTTGAGAGAGACAGAGTAAAAGGGAGCTCCAGATGCTAACCCCAACAAATAAACTAGTTTTAAACTTGATATTCTAGAAATTGTTATATTCCAGGCCCAGCCTATTAAAAACATTCACTCACTGCACTCTCTGTGCTGGAGACATGGGACACAGATGTGCTCAGCATTTCTAATCATGTGCACCTTCCCATCCCATAGGTAATTTGTGCTCTCTAATTCTGGTCACCAGTGGGATGGTGTGCACACAGCAACCTGTGCTGGCAAGAACTGTAGGAATTCAGCTATGACTGGGAGAGCTGGAGAGCAGTGGGTGTCACCCACTCCAGGTGATAGGACATAAGCCAGTGCTGCTCCCAATAAAGCCTCACTGTGTTCACAGGGAGGTGTGCTCCAAGGAAGGAGCTCTGCTCCAAGCTCAACACCCTGCAAAGAGCATCTTTTGCCTTGAGAGGCGAGTGCAGCCAGTGCTGGGCTGCCCTGCCTGCTCCCTGACCTGCACCCTGCAGGACCTTCCACTTGGCCTTGTTGAACTTCAGTGGGTTTGCACAGAGCCACCCCTCCAGGCTGTCAGGGTCCCTCTGGCTGGCACCCCTGCCCTCCAGCTTGTCAACCAAACCACACAGCTTGGTGTCCTTGGCAAATATGCTGAGGGTTCTCTTGGTCCCACTTTCCATGTGCCTGACAAAAATGTTAAAAATTGCTGGTCCTGATACTGACCTCTGGGGAACACCACTTGTCACTGGTTTCTATTTGGACATCAAACTGGTGTCACAACTCTGAGTGTGACCATCCATCTGTTCTTATCCACTGAGTGCTCCACCCAGTGCTCCATCAGATGCATGTCTCTCCAGTTTAGAGACAAGGGTGATGTGTGGGACAGTGTCAAGCACTTTGCACAAGTCCAGGTAGATGATGTCAGATACTCTTCCCTCATCCACCACTGCTGTAACCCTGTCATACAGGGTCACCAACTTTTTTAGGCAAGATTTGTCCTTAGTGAAGCCATGTTTGCTGTCATCAATCACCTCTTTATTTTCATGTGCCTCAGCATGGCTTCCAGGGGAATCTGCTCCATGACCTTGCCAGGCCCTGAGGTGAGTTATGATTTCATGCTTGACACAAAAACAAGGAAGCATGGTTTAATTCCTACTTACCTCCATGAGTAATAATATAAAGACATCAATTCTATAGGTGATAAGAATTAAAAAAAAAAACAACCAAAAACTTTTGCCTACCAATGTGCTCACAAGCACAGAACTTCCATGACAGCATTTAAAATAGATCCAAAACGTAAACTTACCCCACCAATTTAATGGTATGCTTGCAGAGTAGTCCTTATCTATGTTTGCAGAGTGTATGTATAAATAAATAAATACATATTACAATAAAAATTCATATCAGCCTTGTTTTTTTACAACTTGGCATGTATATTATCTATAAATTAAAAAAAATGTTATTAAGCAAAAAAGGCCATGCTTAAAGAAGTCTGTGTTACTTTTATGATATCTGAAGTCCCAAGACAGGCTTGCTCAGAATGTCCTTTAACTTCTCATTTATGTGATGTCTGTGACAGTAAATGGAAAAGTGGAGGACCAGAGTCTTTCATCATGCCTGAGTAAAGCAATATTCTACTGAGCTTGTTTTGTGCCATCTACAGTTGACAAAACACTGAGATCGCTTTGTAACATTTGATAGAAATAAATTCAGAGCATAAAAGATATCTTACACCAAAGAGTCCTCCCAGAAATGTGAGTTTGTATCCAAAAGTTAAGAGTGGAACAAGAGAACTAGTAAGATTTCTGTTCCAGAAGGACAGAAGCAAGGGGCCAACAAAATTTTAGGTGACTTCAAGGACCGCATATCCATGGCTTTCACCTGGAGTGCATGTGGAATGAGGGGCAAGCACAGAAGGAGGCAGGGAAGAGCTCTGCTGCTCAGCAGAGAGCAGGACTGCATTTAGCAGTTACTGCTTTTGTTTTTTCCACTCTGTTTGTGAGATGTTTGCACAGTAAGTTTCCTAAACAAACCTTCACTTTTAGGACCAGGGATCACTTTGCTCAAAGAAAACAGATACTGAAAATCTTGGGGCCTATTGAGTCAAGAATCCAGTACTCAAAACATGGGCCAAACCCTTAGAGGTTATATTTCAAGCATGGTGGCTGGATAAGTTGGGGAATGTATTTGTGCTACTGTGGTACAAAAGCAGAGGAAAAAAAGTTGAAATTCTGACTGTGTTGTTTCACCGTGCTTTCAATGTCCTGAAAATGAAAGGAGTCACCTGAATACATTTGGCCACCCAAGGAAGCAGGTTCTCCCTTTGTTTTGGTTCTTGGCGTACCCTCCTTTGGACACAGCTGATTGTGGCTTTGGAGAATATTTCCCAGGTCCCAGCTGACTCAGCCACTGCTTGGCAGAGGCTGATCAGCCTTTTCTGCCATTGTTTTTTATTTCTTTTTGTGCTAGTTCCATCCCTAAGTGTTCAAAGAACATGGCCCATTACACTTGATTACTAAGAACATCTTGCAATCTCCTTTCAGAAGAAAGCAATGAAAGTTTTACCTTACAAAGCAAGAGCAGGAAATAAAAGGCTGTTAAAAATTAGAGAAAGAAAAAAGACAGGAAAAACTGACTCAATAACATAAGTACTGCATAAAATAGCAAGAACACTGCAATGTCATTTGAAGTTATGATTTTGACAAATATGAAGCATTTGCATTTTCAGCCTCAAACATGTAATTTCTTAATCACAGTTTTTTATGTGATTACAGCTGCAAAACCCCCAGAGGCTCTTTTTTTAAAGTATAATTTTTTTCGTGCTTTCATTTTTTTCAGCTAATCACAAATGGATTTGGGGGGAATTTTAAAGATGAGAATTTGTGTTTGGCTTTGATCACTAAAATTTTTATTTTTATGCTTTTCAGGGGTGTGTTAGATAAGAATTTAGTTTCCTGATGAAATGCATTTTCAGTCAGTTTTTTTTACTTGGAAGAAATTAATCCAAAATTTTTTGTCAGTTTTATCAAGAGGAGAGTTGTTTATGATTTTCTGTTCAGCAGTGGAATCTGTCTATGTAAATATTATACATTTTCATTCTTTCTGTATGTTCCTAAATGTGCCTTCTGTTACTAGTTTCTTTGCATCTCATTCCTCCTTGTAAAGTAATAGATTGGTACCAATATATTTTTTTTTCCCCAATCAAATGGTTAAGTCCTTCAGCAATTGAATAGAATTTCACATATTTTAGTGTGTAGACTGTGTTGAGTGGAGGGCTGATAAATGAAACATGTGGAGCAGACATGGAATCTGTATGACTGACTGCTGGCTAGAAAACAAGAGGGACAGCATTTGAATTCTGCCCAGCTCCCCAAACCCAACCACATTTTGGTTGCAAAATCTGCATTCACATTGTTATTTTAACTTGGGTCCCTATTGTGCTTTTGAAACAAACCTGATCAAGCCTATTTAGTGTGGCTTTGTTCACACATTTAAGAGCAGTTTTGGAGAAATGGGTTCCTTTCAGACAAAGCAGCCAGATGGTGCACTTGTGTTCTTCTACTAACACACATCCAGGCTGTGGGCATGGGTTACAGACATTCTTCTGATGGAGAAGTCACAGAACAAGTGTTGTGTGAATGTTGGATCCTCAGCATTGTATCTCTTACTGTGGCTGTTTCTTGCATCTTACAACTGCAGATTCAGCCAAAGTCAATGCTCAGTGTTCAACAGCTTGGTGGAAATCAGAAAGAGAAATCTTCAATGATATACATGCATTCATACATACATACATACATACATATGTTGCAGCCTGAATAGGGCTTACACACACACACACACACACACATATATATATATATATGTATATATATATGTATGTATAAATACTTTTTATTATGAAAGTAGACATATTTTAAATTTGGAATTTGGCTTTTGGGCATGATTTTGCCACAGAAGTGAAGCCAGATGAATGAGGGAGTCAAAGGAGTTCCACCTGGAAGAATGGTGCTGTAGAAATTGAGGAATATAATCCAGAAAAAGGATAATTTGAGTTCTTACTAATTTATAGATTGTCATTGTGAATGCTGTCCAAAGCTTGTACAAAGTCACCACATTGTATAAGAACAATTTCACCTTCCTGAGAAAATTTTATTCTATTTGACTCTTTTCTAAGCTTCTACAGGTAAATTTTCTCTAGCATTACACTGCTAGGAACCCTACTCCAAAGGTTAATTCTAGCTGCACAACACTTTCCAGCTTTACATCTCATGTTCAAATGAATTATAATTCAAGTTCCTGTTTAAGCAAATCTTTTCAGTAGCTCTTCATCTTCTGAAATAAATTCTTCCTGTAGAGAACAGAAATAGTGCTGCAATTTCCAGGACAGTGCTGGGATACTTGTACCCAGAGTAAGGTTTGGACAGCTTCCCATGGTTTATCCATGAAAGCATTTTCTGGGCTATCCTGCCACAACCAAAGACAGAAGCCCCACCACTGGGGTTGCTAATGAGTTGAACTGTAAAAAAAGTATGTCAGCATTTTACTCAGGATGAAGCAAATGTGCTAAAAGCTTGCACTAATAAACAGGAAACATATGTTTGCCCAAAGCAAACACAATTTTTGCTCATGCAAAAGTCATGAGTATGTGCAAGGAGTCTCTGAGGTTTTTGAACAGTTTTTAATATGAGATGAAGCAGCTAGGCAATAGACTTTGGTAATGCTGAGAAGAGGAAATGAGAAGAGAGTCCATAATCTTTAAAACTATCACTCTTCAAGTATCTTAGAAGAGAAGAAATGGGAATTGGCTATAACCTGGTCTTGTGTGTTAGCATAGGTACAATTGCAAGCAATATTATTAGCATACAAATTGATATTGTGCAAAAGCAGTCTTTTGTTTGAAGGTAATGGCCACGACACTGCAAGAAAAGAGAAGCTTATGTTCTAATGTAGCAGAGGAAGCAAATAAGCAATTTACACTGTAAAAACTTGCTGTTCCAGAAATGTGACTGGAAAAATGATCAGTTTGTAAGCAATCTTTATGTTGATTTGGGAGATTTTTGAATGGAATTGCTTTGTTCATCAGTCCAACACTGTTTTCTGTTAAGGCACTTGTTCCTCTTGAAGGGTCAGACTTTGACACACTGGCAGAAACGAGAGCATAAAAGGATCAGGAACTAAATGCTGCAATTAAATTTTGTTTTTATAATTTTCAATGACAAAATATTAAGATGTATATCCCTGGCACAAGGAACATCTGCAGGTCCTCATTTCACTGATAGATAGCCAGAGAAACACCCTCACCCAACAACATGTAATGTTACTCATCCTTAAGGCAGAACCTTAAGAAAACAAAGTCCTAATTCAGCAGTTGAGAGCTCTGAGTGTATCTTTGAAGCACTGAGTTAATCTTTATTAACCCACTAGGGGAGGATCTGTAGGACTTTTCAAAGGCTTGAACATTGGGCATGAGTCTAAATATCTTGCTGAGCACAACCTAAATGAGTAGCTAGGCAGTGCTTCTTGATCAAAGCCATTTTGGGGTGAGATAGATGTTTCCACAGTGAAGCAAAGCATGGCACTGTTCCTCTGCTGGAACTTTACAGTGCAAAGAGAGTGCTGCTTTGGGGTGCTTATGAAAAACAGTAGTGCAAGCTCTATTAGGCATCCAGTTAGAGGTAAAAACATAAAGTCTGTGTGAAGATTATCTGGGTAATTAAATTAATAAGTAAGCATTATGTCAGGTGGGGGGAGGATATTGTTATGAATGATTATATTAAATTTTGACAGCAAGAGGCAGACAGGTGTCTTTATTCCCCTCCAGATGATTATCTCTTGATAAATCTAATTCCCCTCAGCAGCCCTATTGCAATTTCAAAACAGGCATATTATTAACAATTCTCTGTTGTTCTATATTGGAAAAGACAGACTCCAGCAGGCTGAACAGGACCACCAGCAGAGCTGCACCAAGCCCATGGATCATTTGGACTGTTAACCAGGACTTTCCCATCCCCTATTTGCCTCTGCAATGTGAACTTCCAGTGTTCATTTTCAATGTATATTCTGGTGGGTAAAGCTTCCTGAAAATTTAGTTAGGTTTAAGAAACTAAAATTACTATGAAGCTAAGAGTAGTCACCTTCTCCTCATCATCACCCACCCCTGGTGGCCCACACTGGTCTCTCTTTAAACCCAGTAGTAAATTGGGCTCCCCAGGACAACCAGGAGGTCCATGAAGCAAAGTGTGTGCTGTGCAGGGTACAGGTTCCAGGGGAAAGAGGCTGCCCCATTACCTACACCTGAGGAGGCAGAACAGACTTTTCCAGCCTGACAAGCAGCACCTCTCCAGAGCCCTCTGCTCCTGTTGGACACCTGACCCTGCAGCTGGGAAGATCCTGGTGAATGGAGAAATATTGCAGGGGACAGAGACAGGAGGAGGCTTCTTGCAGGACACAGGAGCGTTCAGAGAAAGGTGCCTGCTTCCCCCAGGGCTGTGGTGGAGCTTCAGAGGGGCAGCACAGCTTCTCTGGCACAGGTATTGCTCACTCCCCATCCTGGCTGCAGGGAACTGCTCTGGGAAGTCTCCTTCTCACTGAGTCCTGGGACTGCTGGCTTGTCTCAGGTACAGATGCCAGCAGGTTCATCCCTCATTGCTGTGCAAAGCTTGGGGTGTAACATGTGCTGCTCTGCTGGGCATTTAATCCTGATACAAAAGACACACTGGGGTTTTTTTGGTTTTTTGTTTGTTTATAAGAATATTGCAGACATCAGTTTTTCTCTTTTCTCACTAAACAGAGAAAAGCAAACCCCAAAACATTTCAGTGACATTGGTTAATCTGCTCTAATGTGTTACTGGCATGATGTATTAATACAGGGATATGGACTACTTTCTTCCATGTTTAGTTAGTATGGGCATGTATCTTTGCACATATACAAAAAAATAAATCTGAAAAGGAATGGTTACTATTTTAGTTTTAATTTATACTCAAAGACAAGAGGTATGGTTTCCCTGCAATAGTTGTATTTCAGCTATTTGAAGCCAGCTGAGCACCAGCTGTGTGCCCACAGCCTCTCAAGGGTGTGATTATTTAATGATAAAACTAATTTTCCTCAGTGCTCATGATTACCATTGCAAAAATTATTTTAACATAAACTGAAGTGGTGAATTTTTGAGCTGTCAAAAGGCAGGGTTGGTTACTCAGAATATTGAGCAGCCTTTTCAGCAAAGCTGTGGAAAGTCTCATAAAATAACACTATCTGTCAAAATCTAGGCTGAAGTCTAGAGTCCCATTTATCTTAGAGAGGCAAATAGTCTGCCCAGCTGAAAAAGAAAAATTTCTACTATGTCACTAAGACCATAATTTCTGGTTGTCTTTTCTTTAAAGACAACAGCTATTGCAGGTCAAATGGGCTTTGTAAGAACTATATTTGGCATCCTCTGATGCCAAGACACTGCATGGGGAAAAAACTTTCTCTTTACTCATGTTCAGACATGGTCCTTTGGATCAGAGCACCATAGAATCCTTTGTGTTGGAAGAGACCTGTAAGCTCATAGAGTCCAACCGTGCATGAAAATGAGGGCTGAGGGATGTGGAAGACCCTCAATAGGACCTCAGAAAATAGGATGAAATTTTGAGGCAAACAAAAAAGCCATTGTGGTATTCTTATGAGATATAAAGCAACCTCATTTAAAGGAAAGCATTTGCATAAATCACTAACTTTATACTTTCCCTTATTTTCCAAGTGGATGCATTCCCACCATTGAAAGAGCTACCAAGGACCATCCTGTCTTCAGTATTTGGAAAGGCAAAGGAATGAATGACATCTAATCTCTTATTTTTCTCCTGTCAAAATGGATGTTATACACTGAAAAGGAGAAAAAAAAAAAAGCATTTTTAACTTTGTGAGATAAATTGTTTTTAAGGTAGACCAAAAATATGCTTTTAGGTGGGACCTTTCCAAAAATAGAAAACTATAAAAAACTTTCATTTTTAGTTACATCTAGAACTTGTAGATCTTGATGCATTATTTTTTACATTTCTCTAAATTTTAAAAACTATTCTTAATTTCTCTTTCACTTTTAATTTCTCATTTGACACCTGATACAGTTGCCAAATTTAAAAAGAGAAAACCTAGTTTAAAACATATTTTGGTTTACAAATAAAATATTTTTGTCTTATTAAAGTAAAGCATTTGATTTTGAAGCATTTGCATTTTTCATATTAAAATATGCTTTTAATTTATACCTCTCCAAAAGTTTAATATTTGGATAAGATTATTAGCAGGTAGAAAAAAACCCCAAACCCTCCAATTTTTGTGTTCATTAGCAGAATCTGCCACAGACCAATGGTTCCAATTGATGAAGACAACATAAGCCTAGAAAAACCACCATTAGTCATAAGCATGGGTTTTCTCTGGAGGATTTCAACCACCCTCTGTTTGGGAGACCTTGCCAGATGGCAGCTGATAGCAGTGCAAATTTTTAAGCACAAAGTGGTACCAGCATTTGCTGTCTGATAGCTGCCCAAAAAATGCAGGACTAAAATTTCTATATTTTTAAGTGTACTGCACTGAAAGAAGCAGCCATCTTAAAATGAAAACCAAGGGATAGAGTATGGGGTATAAAGACTATATCTGAGGGTTATTATTACCATGAGTTATTATGTAAATGATTCCCCATGCTCACAAATACACACATGCTTTTTTTCATCCTGATTTAAAGCATAATTGCAGTCCTTGACAGATTGCCATTGAATTTTTTCTCATAGAATGAATTAAAATATTGAAAGTAGAAAAGGATAGAATGGAACATTATGTCCTATTATACTAATCAAATGTACTAAAACTAACCCCTCCACCCCAAAACCACCTCCTGCTGCTATCCACTGCATCAAGATGGGTTATGAATGAACAAATCCACTTGGCACTTTACAAAATGAGGTCATGATAAGTGCATGAAAAAAATGAAATCAAAGCCCTTCATAGCTGGCAGGATTCTGTCTTTGTAGCAGAATCTAATGAATTTAAATCAGGGCAGCAAGATCATCAAAGTGCTTACAATTCCTTACAAGAGCAAATCATAATTTTCTGTTTCCTGACTGTCCTTTGTAGCTGTTGTGCAAGTTTGTTAAAAACACTTCACCTCTTCCCACAGAATGTTGCAGAGCCAATAGCAGGAATTGACTGGAAAGAGAGACCTATAATGTGTCAGGAGGGTAGGTCCAAGGAAAGCTGCAGAAGAGGAGGCACTGCAGGTTACTTCAGAGGCAGGAAATCCCTCTGTTCCCCATGGTCAAAGGACAGGGCAGCAGAAGGAGGCAAAATGGAGCAGCATCCACCCCTGACTTGGAGCACCCACGATCAGGACCTCTGTAAGACTTGCTTCCCTTCCACAGCCTTTCTTATGGGATCCCTTCTGCAGTTATGTTTAACTCAGGCTGTAACAAAAGGATTCTGGCAAAAGTCCTTTACTACTGAGGAATAACCAGGGAGGGGGAATATAACTCACCAGCTTCAGAGGGGCTGTTTGTATGCACTGTAGCAATTTAATTACTGTGACAGTTAGTCAATTCAATAGAGCCCTTGTGTAAATGAGCAGGAGATATTTTTCCTTTAGAAATTAACACTGAGTATATCTCTTCATTTAGGGATGAATGAACTTGAGCAACCTTATGCTCTTTGTGCACTGAGCTTTTCAGGAGGTGAGTTCCAATCCAGTTCTGGGTACTGTCTTGGTTTAGTAGACATATTAAACCAACAAATCTAAATAAATAAATTGACTTTGGCTTTGAATTGGTTAGAAAAGATTCCCCT